>NW_025800590.1:0-1442 GCF_021613505.1 Equus quagga | reverse complement strand
CTGGATCATATGGGACATGGATTCTTCATTTCGGAGGCAGTTCCACACCGCTTGGCTTAGTGGCTGCACCGGTTTCCACTGCCACCAGCAGTGCAGGAGGCTTCCCTTCTCTCCACCTCCTCTCTGACGCTTGTTGTTTCCTGTCTGCCTCCTTATAGCCATTCTGACCACAGTGAGCTGCTATATCATTGCGGTTTGGATTTGCCTTGGCCTCAGACTTAAGGAGGGTGAACAAGGTTTCATGCACCTGTTGGCCCTCTTTAGATCTTCTTGGGAGAAATCTCTGTCTCCATCTTTTGCGCAGGTTTTCATTGGCTTGTTCTTTTTCTTGTGGAGACGTGTGAGTTGATTGTATCTTTGAGCTTCTCACCCCTTGTCCTATGTGTGCTTTGCAAACATCCACGCCCAGTTGTTGTGCTGTCTTTGCATTGAGTCGATGGTTTCCTTGACTGGGCAGAAGCGTCTGCATTTGAGGTGGTCCCGTTTGTTTCTTGTCTCCTTTGCTTCCCTTGCCCAGTCAGACAGGCTTCTTCCAAATAGGCGGCTCAAACAGATGGCAAAGAGCCCTCTTCCAAGGCCTTCTCCTACAAGTTTCACGGTTTCCAGTGTGCCATTCAGGGCTTTAATCCATTCCAGGTGGTGCGTGTGCCAGCTGGCACATCATGGTCTACTCTCGTTGTGTTCCATGTGGCTGTGCAGGCTTCCCAGCACCGTTTCTTGGAGAGACTCTCCTTTGTCCACTGTCTCCTCTTTGCTCCCTGGTCGCAAATGGGCTGTCCATGTATGTTTGACTTGGGCTCTGGGCGCTCAATTCTGTTGCATGGGTCTGTGTGCCTGTTTTTGGGCCCGGACTGTGCCGGTTGGTACATAGCGCTTTGTCCTCTATGTTGAAATCAGAAAGTGTGATACGTCCTGCTTTGTTCGTTTTCCTGAGGATTCCTTGGCCTATTCAGGGTCTGTCGTTGCTGGCTAGAAACTTTAGGATTCTCTCTTCTATCTCTCTGGCAAATATGGCTGCAACTTTGACTGCGATTGCATGGAATCCAGAGATTCCTTTCTCCGCTATGGACGTTTGAAGTGTGTTAATTCTTCCATTCCTAGGTCCCGGAATATCCTCCTTTTTCCTTGTGTCGTCTTGAATTTCTTTCCCCAAACGATTGCTAGTTTTCGATTGACATAGCTTTCACCTGTTTTGCTAAGGTTGTTCATAGAGATCTTCTTCTTAAAACTGGCAAGCTGTGTTTTATTTTCGTTTGCGTTTAGCTTCCGTTTTTCTATTCTTTGCAACTTGTAATTAGTTCTGTTTTGGCAGAAGTGCATCGCTGTGCTCACATCTGCTGGCAATGCTCCTGTATTTCCTGTGGAAGTCTGGCCCTATCTAACGTCCCTTCCCATCTGCCTCTACAACCCCTCGGACGCCTGCCCCAGAATGACTGAAGCAG
>NW_025800589.1:0-2976 GCF_021613505.1 Equus quagga | reverse complement strand
GAATATGCTACTTGAGCCCAACTCTGGCACTGTGTAGATGAGGCCAGTTTGTTTTTCGCGTACATTGTGATGTCAGAGGATTTGTCATAATTGTGTGTCTTCTGTCCCATCAAGCTTCATGGACACAGGGTTTTAGAGCCCGCTTATAGCAGTCTCATAAGTCACCCTTCCCAGTTAGCCCAGGTTTGACCTTCGCTGCCATTTTTTGGCTTGTAAATTTCCCTGACTTTCAAACGTTCAAGCAGAGTCTGTCTAAAGAGTGACATCTTTCATTGTGGATTATTCAGGTGTGATTTCTGTTCGCCTTCCATTTTATGGGAGCATTTTTTATTTTCTATAGTATACTTGTCATGGTCATTCTCAGCTATCTCCCTTAGACATGCTTATCAGTCCGTTCTCCTTCAGTCTAAGTGATTAGTTTTGTATTTCCTTAATCCCTGTATGTTCTCTAGGCCGATGTATGACTGCTTTCATGATTCTTGGTGGTTCTCTTTGAATTTTCACCCGTCACTAGTAGCAATCTTTGCTGCCCTAGCATAGGTCAAACAAAGCACTGAGAACATGTGGTCATCTGGTTTGGTTACACATCCTGATATCAGAAGCTCCAATTTCGCGGGGGTCCTGGCAACACCCTTCGCGGACACAATGTTTCCGAGACAAATTAGACAAATCTGATGAATTCCTCTCTCCAGGAAAGATATTTTTCTGTCTTTTTCTGGATTTGGAAAGTTTCGAACTTGACACCTGATCCTTGAATGTTCTCCTAGATTTCCTCTAGATACGGGCTTACTTTATTTCTATAGGCTCTGCCATTTGTTTGCCTTACATCCTCAGCCCTGGCTTCTTTATTTTTCTTGAAACAGAATTGTAATGTCCAAATTTTCAGCCAACTTCCTTACATATGGTGTCCAAACACATAATCAATAATCCTGCTACAGCAAGAAGTAGGGGGAGAGAATTTGATTGGAGCCACAATGAGCACACTAGACTGGGAGGGCAGCCCTCATGAAGGAACGAAGCCCTCTGGAAAAGGGTGCTTCTCAGCACACTTGTAGAGCCCTTCCAAACAAAGAGACATAGCCCAAGCATGACAGGGGTCCATTCCTTCAATGCTTCCAAGACATCTCTTGGGAGACATTAGCATGTACACAGTGGTCTGCCGTGATGCCTGAGCTATGGAAAGTGAGACAGACCTTCAAAGAATGCTACAGGGCTGGGAAAGGAGGCATCGATTCTTCACTTCAATGTCCTCAAGACATTCAGTCATTGTGGGGCCGGCTTCCAAGGTAGTGCAGAGGCAGAAGGGAAGGGACGTTAGACAGAGCGAGACATCTTGCCAGTGAGAAGAATTAGATCTCTATGAAGAACCTTAGTAAAACAGGTGAGAGCCATGTCAATCGAAAACTAGCAAACGTTTTGGGAAAGAAATTCAAGGAGACACAAGGAAAAAGAAGGATATTCCGGGATCTAGGAATGGAAGAATTAACACACTTGAAAGGTCCATACGACAGAAAGGAATCTCTGGATTCCATGCAATCCCAGTCAAAGTTGCAGCAATATTTCCCAAAGAGATAGAAGAGAGAATCCAAAAGTTTCTAGCAACAAGAGACCCTGAATAGGCAAAGGAATCCTCAGGAAAACGAACAAAGCAGGACGTGCTACACTTTCTGATTTCAACATCGAGGACGAAGCGCTAGGTACCAAAAAGGCACAGTTTGCACCCAAAAACAGGCACACAGACCCATGCAACAGAATCGAGAGCCCAGAGAACAACTCAAACGTACATGGACAGCCCCTTTCCGATGAAGGAGGCAATAGGAGACAGTGGTGAAAGGAGAGTCTCTACCATAAACGGTGCTGGGAAGACTGCACAGACACATGGAACACAACGAGAGTACACCATGATGTTACACGTGGCACACACCACCTGAAATGGATTAAAGCCTTGAATGGCATACTTGAAACCGTGAACCTTGTAGGAGAGGACCTACGCAGAGTTCTCTTTGCCGTCTGTCTGAGACGCCTGTTTGGAAGAAGCATGTCTGACTGGGCAAGGGCAACAAAGGAAACAAGAAACAAACGGGACCACATCAAATGCACATGCATCTGCCCAGTCAAGGAAACCATCGACTCAATTCCAAGACAGCACAACAACTGGGAGAGGATGTTTGAAAACCACACATCGGACAAGGGGTGAAAAGCCCAAAGATACAATCAACTTGCACGTCTCCACAAGAAAAAAAACAACAAGCCAATGAAAACCTGGGCAAATGATGGAAACAGAGATTCCGCAAGGAGATTGAGAGGGCCAAAAGGTGCATGAAAACTTGTTCCCATCATTAAGTCTCAGGCCAATGCAAATGCAAACTGCAAGGACACAGCAGCTCACTGTGGTCAGAATGGCTATAAGAAAGCAGACAGGAAACAAAAAGTGTCAGAGAGGAGGTGGAGAGAAGGGAAATCTCCTGCACTGCAAGTGGGAGTGGTAACCGGTGCAGCCACTATGGCAAGTGGTGTGGAACTGCCTCAGAAATTTAAGAATCCATGTCCCATATGATCCAGCTGTTCCTCTGAGGCGCGTTTGTCCAAAGAGCTCAGAAACTCTACCTCATAACGAGACGTGCACCACTGATTTCACAACAGCCTTACTCCCGCTATCCAAGACTTGAAAGCCGCCCTGGTGCCCAGCAAGGGAAGAATGCATAAGGAAGATGGGCTATACCCACACAATGGCATACCACTCAGCTGGAACAAAGGTTGCATCCAGCCATTTGTGACACCCAGAATGGCTGTGAGGGTTTTAGGGGAAGTGAAACAAGCCCCAGGGAGAATGTCAAATACCATAGGATCTCTCTTACAAGGAGAAGAAAAAGCAAGCACTAACCAACAGGTGGCACGGGACATTTTATTGGGAGTTCCCAGATGCAGAGCGGGGTGGTGGGGGAGGGTAAAAGAGATGATGAGGCACCAGTGTGC
>NW_025800588.1:0-3649 GCF_021613505.1 Equus quagga | reverse complement strand
GAACCATCCCTGTGTCCCTGGTATGAATCCCACCTGATCCTGATGTATGATTCTTTTGATGAATTGCTGAATTCTGGTTCCCAAAATTTTCTTTAGAATTTTTGCATCTCTGTTCATCAGTGATATTGGCCTGTAGTTCTCTTTTTTCGTGGTGTCCTTGTCAGGTTTTCTCATCAGCGTGATGTTGGCCTCATAGAATGTGTTAGGAAGTGTTCCATCTTCCCTAATTTTTTGGAATAGCTTGAAAAGGATAGGTATTAAATCCTCTCTGAAAGTTTGGTAGAATTCCCCAGGAAAGCCATCTGGTCCTGGGGTTTTATTCTTTGGGATGCTTTTGATTGCTGTTTCAATCTCTTTCCTTGTGATTGGTCTGTTCAAATTGTCTGCTTCTTCTTGAGTGAGCTTTGGGAGATTGTAGGAGTCCAAGAATTTATCCATTTCCTCTAGGTTATCCATTCTGTTGGCATATAGTTTTTGTAGTATTCTCTTATAATCTGTTGTATTTCTGCAGAGTCTGTTGTTATTTCTCCTCGCTCATTTCTGATTTTGTTTATTTGAGCTTTCTCCCTTTTTTTCTTTGTAAGTCTGGCTAGTGGTTTGTCAATTTTATTTATCTTCTCAAAAAACCAGCTCTTTGTCTCATTGATCCTTTCTACTGCCTTTTTCGTTTCAATAGTATTTATTTCTGCTCTGATTTTTATTATTTCTCTCCTTCTGCTGACTTTGGGCTTCATTTGTTCTTTTTTCTCTAGTTCAGTTAGGTGTGCTTTAAGGTTGCTTATTTGGGATTTTTCTTGTTTGTTAAGATGTGCCTGTATTGCGATGAATTTTCCTCTTAATACAGCTTTTGCTGTATCCCATATGAGTTGGTATGGCATGCTATCATTTTCATTTGTTTCCAGGTATTTTTTTATTTCTTCTTTAATTTCTTCAATGATCCATTGCTTGTTCAGTAGTGTGTTGTTTAGTCTCCACATCTTTGTGCCTTTCTCAGCTTTTTTCTTGTAATTAATTTCTAGCCTTATAGCACTATGATCTGAGAAGATGCTTGTTATTATTTCAATTTTTTTAAATTTGTAGAGTCTTCCCTTGTTTCCCAACATATGGTCTATCCTAGAGAATGTTCCATGTGCATTTGAGAAGAATGTGTATTCAGCTCCTTCAGGGTGGAGTGATCTATATATGTCTATTAAGTCCAATTGTTTTAGTTTTTCATTCAGCTCCACTATTTCCTTGTTGATTTTCTGTCTGGATGATCTGTCCGTTGATGTGAGTGGGGTGTTGAGGTCCCCTACTATTATTGTGTTGTTTTTAACATCTTCCTTCAGGTCTGTTAATAGTTGCTTTATGAATCTTGGTGCTCCTGTGTTGGGTGCATAGATATTTATAAGTGTTATTTCTTCTTGATGAAGTGTCCCTTTGATCATTATATATTGTCCCTCTGTGTCTCTCTTTACCTGTCTTATTTTGAAATCCACTTGGCCTGATATGAGAATTGCAACACCTGCCTTTTTTTCCTTGCTATTTGCTTGAAGTATTGTCCTCCACCCCTTCACCCTGAGTCTGTGTTTGTCCTTGGGGCTGAGGTGTGGTTCCTGGAGGCAAAAAATTGTTGGATCTTGTTCTTTAATCCATTTTGCCACTCTGTGTCTTTTTATTGGAGAGTTCAATCCGTTCACATTGAGAGTGATTATTGATGCATGTGGACTTAATGCTGTCAATCTGTCGCTCATTATCTTGTTTTCCTGTGTTTCTTTTCCTGTGTGCTTTAGAATACTCATTTAATACTGCAATTTCTTATGCTGGGTTTCTTAGATTTTTCCTTATCTATGATTTGTGACTCTGTTCTGTACTTTATTTTAGTGTCTACCTTGAAGTTTGTATTTAGAATCTCGTGTATAATATAGTCTATTCTCTGGTGGTCTCTTACTTACCCAACCAATACTGATTTAGACCCTTTGCTCTTCTCCTCCTAAATAATTATTTTCATTTTTTATTCCAACTCGTCTTATTAATTTGTAGTTAGAGTGGTAAGATCGTCCTTGGTTTGGTAGTTTCCTTATTTTGACCCTAATGCTATAGTTGAATATTTGCTATCCTGTTCTGGTTCTATCCATCAGTCTCCCTAGTCTGTGGCTTGTGTCCCCTTTCTCCTTTTTTCCTTTTTTCAAGTATGAGAGCCTTCTTGAGGATTTCTTGCAATGGAGTGCTTTTAGTTACAAATTCCCTTAACTTTTGTTTGTCTGGAAAAGATTTAATTTCTCCCTCATAGCTGAAGGAAATTCTTGCTGGATAGAGTATTCTTGGCTGAAGGTTTTTATCCTTTAAAGCTTTGAATATATCACTCCATTCTCTCCTAGCTTGTAGGGTTTCTGTAGAGAAATCCGCTGACAGTCTGATAGGGGCTCCTTTATAGGTTATTCTCTTTTTTTTTTTCTTACTTCCCTGAGTATTCTTTCCTTATCATTCCTATTTGCCAACTTTACTATTATGTGCCGTGCGGTGGGTCTTTTTACATTGACAAGTCTAGGAGATCTAAAACCCTCCTCTACACACATTTCTCCGTTGATCCCTAGATTTGGGAAATTCTCTTCAATAATTTCATTAAGCACACTTTCTGCTCCATTTTCCTTTTCCATATTCTCAGGAATTCCTATGATCCTTATGTTCTTACTCCTCATTGAATCCATTATCTCTCGGAGATTTTCCTCATTTTTTTTAATTCTTAGTTCTCTTTCTTCCTCTGTCTGTCCTCGATTATGCTGATTTGCTCCTCTAGGTTGTCTACACGGGCATTCAGGGAATCCGTATTCTGTGTTATCTGGCCCATTGTGTTTTTCATCTCAAGTAATTCTGTTTGATTCTTCTTTATGATTTCAATCTCTTTTGTGAAGTAACTCCAGAACTCGGCTTGTTTCTCTTTCTCTCTACCTCATTGAGTTTTTTGATTATAGCTGCTCTGAATTCATTATCACTTAGTTTACTTAATTCCAAGTCCTCAGGACTTAATTCTGTGTTTTGATTGTTTTCCTTCTGGTCTGGGGCTTTTATAAATTGCTGGATGGTAGAGGAGCGGTTTTTTCTCATGGTGGTAGAATTCAATTGCAGTTACAGCCTGTCGCCACTAGATGGAGGTCGAGAGCGGCGTGTTAGCTCTCCGCCTTGGGGCAAGATGGCTGCACCCACTGGCTTTGTTAGGGGGGAGGGGCTGTCACTCACACGCGCCGGTCTGGCTTCAGATCAGTTCTGTTCTCTGGTCTCCCAAGGCCCTTGATTTATAGGGTCCCCGCGGACGGAAGCTTTCCCCCCATCAGCGGGTCTCCACGGAATCAGTGGCAGGAGTCCTGGATGATCCCCCAGTCATGCGGCCCCTCCCCCGCTCCCTCCCGACCAGCGTGGCAGAGATCGCAGACTCTAGGGGAGGGAGCGATGTTCTCTCCTACCGTTCCAGCACCTCCAAAGGGGTAAAGCTAGGTTTATGATCTCCACCTTCTTGGTATTGTAGGTCTCTAAAGAGCTGGCATTAGGTTTATTCTCTGAAATTCAGTTCTTCCAATCTTTTGTTGTATTTTGGAGGGGAGAGAATCCCGGGTCAGCTCACCCCACCATTTTGCTCCCCACAGCATAAATTTTTAATGAGTCACAAGAC
>NW_025800587.1:0-1661 GCF_021613505.1 Equus quagga | reverse complement strand
GGTTTTCAAAGAAGGAAAAACTGAAAGTATTTTATCACCTTTAAAAACTAATAAAAGGAAGGAACGCAAAATTATAGGAATTAAAATAGAGAGTCATATTATTCTTGGATAACAAATATCTGACTTTCCTAAACAGAGAAGTGAGACCAATGAGTCCCAGCCCCTCATTCTTTTCTTTTTGTTCTCAGTGTCAGGGCAGAGCCAAGAGGAGAAGAAAAGGTGGAACACCAAGTGGTAAAGTTCTACCTATCCCACCTGAGCTCTCCAAGGGTAACCCTTCCTGTCCTTTCCATGAGGTCCCAGGTCCATGGTCTCTGAGGATGTCAATCACTAGATACAGTCCCTCTCAGAAAACAGAGCCCTCAGAGGAGAGGCTCATGGGAAAGCAGTCAGAACCTGAAACATTTCTCAGATTCCTGCTCTGCCCACATCTGGGCATGAAGCAGTGATGGACCTGGGCAATGGGCGTTGCCCAATACGTGGCCATATGAGATGTCAAGAGTCAGAACTTCTGTCTCCTGACCTTGTGAAAGTACTTTGACTTCCTGGATGATCAGATTCTTCCTTGAAGTAACCAGTGACCTATGTTCCTCACATGGTGTTTTTGAGCCTCACATGGGATGACATACATATATGAATGAAAGCCCTTTGTGAATGGTAAAGCAACATACATACGTGAGCTTTATTATTATCATTAACCGTGCGATCTTGAATCCTAATTCTTGGAGCTCTCCAAGTCCAATCTACCAAGGGTACCATAAAGGACATTCTACTCTGCCTCCTAAAAGATCTCTTTGCTTCTGTCTTCATCACTTTCCTGGTTTCCCAGGTTGGAGAGCTTGCCAGAGCGAAGCAGAGGAGGCAAGGAAGGTGCTTTCTCTGCTGCAAAGGTGACTAAACACAATCCTTCTTTCCTGTATCCCACTTCTTAGCAGGGTCTAAGAATTTCTAGGGCCTCAGTGAAACATGAGATTGATAAGGGAGGGAAAATCCTCAGATTTTGAAATCCAGATTGTGAAAGTCTTAGGGAGAAGGAAACAACATAGATTGTGAGCTCAAGGAAGTGGGGGGATGTGAAAGGACACTATGCAATGGGTGCCCCTATCTCTGTCAGACCAGGGCCCCATATATTTGTTCTGGTCCTGGCTGCAGCTATGTATATCCTGTCTCCTTCAGTCCCCGGGGCCAGTATCACGATACCACCTGCTTTCATCAACTGCTATGTCCAGACCCCTCCTGTGAGGTGTGTAATAACACAACCATGGAGGTCAATCGGCTGCTGTTCCTGGAGGACCTGGAAGATGATACTGCCTCTGTGTCCTCTATGGCTTCCACAGCTTCTGGGACTGAGTCATCATTCACTCTGTCCTCCGCCTTCTCAGAAGTCCCTCCAGGAGACCTAACACCATCCCCTCCACCTGACCCCCACCGCCCCCCTCCGTTCTCTCACCTAACCCAACGACACCCTTAGCTGACTTTCTTTCACCCTCACCACCGGGTCACTCTATGCCACCAGAGCCTTTTCCTCCCTTGGAGTCCAACTTCCCAGCAGACCATTCCCCACCCCAACCCCTTGCCCTTCCCCCTCTGCCACCACATGACACCCAGGCAACGGGTCCTATTCTCCAACCAGAGGCCACTCTGTCTCTGAATACGATCTT
>NW_025800586.1:0-2844 GCF_021613505.1 Equus quagga | reverse complement strand
CTCCATTCTTCAGAGTCCTCTCTGGAGAGACACCCTACAGCTAACCTTATAGAGCCTGGTAACCTCTCATTTCTCAGCCCTCATGTCCTGGCACTCCTGGAGAGACAAGTCCGAAAGAGGAGTGATTTCCTGATGTGGAAGGAAAAGGAGAAGGAGAAGGGTTCTTTTCCAAAAAAACTTAGGCCAGACTACCAACTAAATCCTTCGGGGAAAATGCTAGAGTCAAATGCTGATGAGTGTGACTCAGCATTCTCCCTTCCTTTTTGGAGCAGTGCAGGCAAACCAAAGGAGCTGCACATGCATGAGCAGCCCCCATATCCTAAAATCTTGGAGGACCATTTACAGGAAAAATGTATGCAGCTCTTCTGGGGTCTCCCATCTCTGCACAGCGAGTCCTTGCCCTCTGCTATCCGTGACTCAAGTGACTGCACCACAATCTTCCTTTTCAATACCATCTCAAATGCCTCCATGGGCCAAGAATCCCCAGTACCTCTCCATCGCCCACCTCCATCCTTGCCTGAGATCCAGCCCCAACCCTTGCCTCAAACCCTGCCCCAATCCCAGCCCCTACCTCTCACTCAGGTCAAGTCCCAGGCCCACCTTAAATCCCCACTCCCAATCCTACCATCTGGTCCTCTACCCCAGATAAGGATCTGTGGAGTGTGTCACCATAGACCCCAGGATGAATCAGAGTCTCTCACCTCATCTGAAATTCAACAACTGGAATGGAAAGTGTTGCAGAAGCAACAGGAAAGTTTGTGGGGTTCCCCCTCTGTAGTCCAAAGATCTCAGGAAGAATTTTGTTCTTCAGCTCCCAACTTTCCTTACCATCAGGCCTCCCAGGCCCATGCCTCCATCTCCATCCTTCCCGTAGAGTTTCCTCTCAGTGATGAGCTGAGGAAGAAACTGGAACATCACCTTCGAAAGAGGCTCATCCAACACCGGTGGGGCCTGCCCCGCAGGATCTGTGAGTGTCTGTCACTGATGATGCCTCCAAGAGATTTCTCAGAGATAGCTAAGTCAGAGAGCAATCGTGGACTCTCACGGATCTCGGTGAACAAAGATCTAAATGTTGGATTGAGCCAATCCAAAAGCTTCCATGAGAGGGGTTCAGAACTGCTTCAGGTAGAGAAGGAGATGGGGAAGGATCGGGGGCACAGCCCAGAGAACGGCCCAAAAGCTCATCTGTTGAGTGACCCAGAGAGTTCTTCAGATAAGGATCCGGCATATGACTCTGAGAAAGACCTAAATAGTCACGTGGCAAGTCTGTCAGGGAAAAATTCAAGGGCCTTGGAGGAAAGTCTAGATCAGAAACAACTTGAAAATGTCCTGAAAGCACATTTGAGCAAGAAGTTTGAGGAAATCAGTGAGGCTCGGCTCCCTGGGACGGTGCGCAGTTCATGGCATGCCAGCAAGCAGACATTGCTGCTTTCTGACAAATCCCGCACCCAAATAACACAGAGGAGTTTGCCACCTTCAGTGGGTGGGGACTCCTCCCTGAATACCTTCCAGGAGCTTTGCTTCATTGATTCCAGTGCACAACAGATGATGGAAACCCATATTAAAAGCTTTCATATGAGAATGGAGTGGGGCCTTCCCTGCAGGGTCCTGGAATCCATACAGGCGTTTAAATTGGAAGATGCTGCATCCCAGTCCTTGACCTATTTCTACTGTCCCCCCTCAAATAACCCAACTTTGGAAGTGGACTCCAAATCCGAGGGCTTCGAGCCCCATAGAGGAAGCTCTAAATCTGTTCTTCAAGAAAAAGTGGAAACAACAAATTCAGCCCTGGTCCTGGATCGTCTTTGCCCTGCTACTTCACCTATGGGCAGGCAAGGACAAGGGGTGCCGAGACAATCACCCTCTGGTATCAACCAAGAGATTGCAGAGGTTGTTCAGAGGAGTAAGGGTGCCAGGCAGACTCATCTACCTGTCACATGTGGCATCACAGGCAAAGCGAGTCAGAAATTTACTCAGCTAGGCAACAGATGCCCCCCAGAGCTGCCTGCAAGGCAAGCTGGTGCCAAACATGAGACAAAGGATGAGAGAGTGAGTCCCAGTGATAGAAGAGAAGGGCGACAGGACAAAAAGATGAAGTCGGAACCCTTTTCCGTGCACAGCACGGCCAGGGACATATTCAGGGCCAAGGAGCTCAACGCTCTGCAGTCAAAAACTGCTAATGTGTTGACAACCAGCAAGCCAGGAAGCTCCCAAAGGATACGTGAGAATCACAGTAAAATAGAAATTACTGGGACCATTGAAAGCCCTGCACCAAAAAGACAAGTTCCCCAAGACCCGAAGTCATCGGATCTTAAGGAACATCTGTTTAGGGAATTAAAGTCGAAACTAGAGAAGAGGAATCAGGGCCAGGTCCAAGGCCAACACACTGACAGGTCCCCTGCCTCAGAGAGCTTGACTTACAAGGCCTCACTGACTCATGCCCACGGTGTCTCCAGTGGGGACATGGGAGCTTCCCAGGTGCTGCATGTCCATCTGGAGGACACTGGGATCAGCAGGAAGCAGCGGCAGGAGCCTTGGGTCCCTAAGAAAGACCGAAAGAGGTACGAGGATAAGAAATTCCCACCAGCTACAATGAGAGTGAGCCCTCCGGGCACCAACAAAGAAGAGCTTGGTGGAGGGGATGCAGGGTTGGGGACATCCCAACCTACAAGAAAGAGTTTCCCTACTCAGATCACAGCATCAGAGGAGACGCTTGGGAGCAAGTCTTCACAGACCTCATCACAGAAGGCACAGCCTCCTCCTGAAAGTCTGTTCAGAAAAAAGATGAACCACATTTTTCAATGGCTTCGTCCTGGGACAAAAGGCAAAAACCAAGAACATCCC
>NW_025800585.1:0-5018 GCF_021613505.1 Equus quagga | reverse complement strand
GCAATGCGTGCTCAATAGCCAGTCAGGCCCTTTTGGAGGAAAAAAAAGAAGTCAGGCTGAATTAGGTTTATACCAAATGGCTTCCTCATATACTCCAATATATCCTATTGCTTGCCATTTTTATTTGTCAAACCCCAAACAAATGTACCATAGGAAACAGAAGCAGCAGCACGTACCATCCCTACAGATGAGGCATGCCAGAAAAGAGAAAACCTTTAACCACGTGTTTCATCACAAGCTAATAGAGTTAGAAGATGGTAAAAGTTACGAAAGAACACCCTGCATCAGAAATGGGGAAAAAAATTTACTGAGATCGTTGGGGGAAAAATTAAGATTTGAAAAGACTGCTGATACAACTTAGAAATAAAAGAACAGATTTCTAAAGAAGATTAACAGGAGGAAAACCCAAATGACACCTTAAAAGAAAGAAGTAGCAAAAAAATTCTCTTAATTAAAAAAAATACTAACATGGAATTGCTCTTGAAAAAAGAAAAAAAGAGGTAGCAAGTGGCTCTGATGCCCCTGCCTTCAGAGGTGAAGGCCGGTCCCCCTCCCTGGAACGCCCACGCCACCCATTCTCAGCACTGCTCCCCGGGGGCATGTGGCCAGTCCCCAGAGACAGGGTTGGAGGAGGCTCTGGGTATCAGGGGCCCAGGACTCTAGACTCAGGCTGCAGTGGCCAAATTGCTCGTCCCCCAGGTCCAGGTCTACAGCAGCTCCTTGGCTGTGCCTCCCCAGGACCAAATCCAACAGCCCTGCCCCCATCCTGAGATCACCAGGGAAACACCAGTCCAACATGTGCCCCCGGAGAAACTTTTCCTCTATCTGCCCTTGATGCTGCCTGCTGCACTTGGTGTCGTCTGTCTCCGTGCCCCCTCCCCAGCTTAGCCGGCCCTGAGAGTGTGAGGGCCTCCCAGGGCCAGCGCTGATGAGACCAGAGGAGCAAGCAGTTGCTGGGGGCCATGGGGGAGGAGCCTGGGCAGGCAGGTCTGCATCCTGGTGTCACTGCTGGGTCCCCAGAGCCAGCCACATGGGTGCATTCGGCCGGCCCAAGTTCACAGACGATTGTGTCTCATTCCCATTGGCTAAATGAACGTGCCATGGATTCAAGTGTGGGGCTGAGCAGAGAATCAGGAGTTCTATTTTGCACCCACCAGCCAACATAGTGAGAATTTCAAGGGCCACCTGTCTGGAGCTTGAGGAGGGTCAGGCTGGGGACATAGCCCTGGGGATCTTGGCCCAGAGGGCACGTTAAGTCATGGCAAAGACATGAATAACAATGGCTACGATTTATCTCTACCTGGCTAGTCTCACGTAAGCCTTGCAAGAAGCCTGTGAATTAGGTCCTATTACTGTTTCCATTTTACAGATGGGGAAACTGAGGCACTGAAAGGCCGCATGGCTCTTAAAAGGCAGAGCAAGGACGACAGCCCAGACAGCCCTTCAGTGCTTCGGAATCAGAGCAGAGTTATCTCTATTCCATGACAGAAAATTAGAACCTTAAGTATCTTCAGGCGCCAGTGAGAAAAGCAGTCTGGACCGATGAATGAGGCACAGGGAGGCTGCAGAGGTGACCAGAAGAGCAGAGGCCACAATGAGAGAGGGAGCGAAGGAGGCACGGCCCTCGAGGGGGGTGGAAGAGGGAAGCCTCTGGACGAGGTGTGCAGCCAGTCCTCCAGGTGGACTGGGGCAGCAGCGTGGGGCAGGAGCTTGGGTGTCCCCCGCACCCTGGGGAGGATGGTGGGGCCACCTGGGGAGAGCAGCTTGTGGGGATGACCGAGAGCTCAGAAGCAGAAGCCCTCTGCCTGGACACCAGCTGCAGGTCGTCTCCCAGGCCAGGGCTCATCGCTGGACTGCGCTGGGGCAGGCCTCCTCAGCTCCACCTCTGCAGACCCAAAGCTGGACTCTGGACCTCCAAGAAGCCCCCACAACGGAGCCCTAAAGAGGCATCTCTGGAGCAGAAGGCTGAGGGTCAGTGCTGCAGGAGATGGAGGATCGGCTGATAAGACAGGCCTGTGGCTCTAGCTGGCCTGAGCTCAAGCCCACAAACGGGGCCCCAAATCAGGTGGAGGGCCGGAGGGAGAGGGCAGAGGGTAAGACCTCAGGGAATTTCACCATGGCTCCAGCAGAGCCATGTGGCCCCAGCTCTGGAACCTGACTGCCCTCAGGAGCCAGAGGATGGACACCAGGGCACATCAGACCGGGCTGCCAGGAGCTCCCACTTCTGCCCTCACGGAAGACACCTGAGCGCACTTCACAGGTGGCCTGGGGTCTCCCCAGGCAAAGGGCTCCCAGGGAGTCGGGATACAGGTGGAACCCCTCCCACTCCTGCCCACCTCACCCCTCCCCCAGGCTGTCTAGACACACTGTCACACCCCCACCTCTCGGAGGAGATGAGTCACTCTTCAGAGCCTGGCCCACCCCCAGCTGGCTCCTCAGGGTCACAGCTCTTGGATCTCAAGGACAGCCAAGGTGGGGGAGGGCCCACGCAGGAGGGCAGGTGGCGATCCAGTGAATGCCACACACTGGGGCCCCAGGTTTATCCTGTCCCCTACTCCCAGCCCTGGCACTGCATGGGGAGGCATGGACCAGGGACGGGGCCCTCCTAGAGCTGCCTAATTGCTGCTTGTCACAGCTCAAGTGGGTCAGCTGTGAGACTGGGCTATTTCTAACTGCACCAGGTGCCGCCCCCCACCCCCACCCAGCACAGCAGACCCAGGAGGATGGTTTCCCAAGGTCTGTGGGCACACCAGCAGTGGGACACCCTGCTTGTCCCTCTGCCAGAAGCTGCAAGGGCAGGGTGCCTGTGCACCCAGCCTGGGACTGACCCCACCTGACCAGGCAAAGGGTCCAGGGCCAGCCACTGGGCTGATGCTTGAGGAGCTTAGAGGAGCTGGGGAGCAAGGGGTCCACCTCCTCCTCCTTATTCTGTGCCCTTTCCTCCCACCTCTTGAATAAGCACACAAGACGGCGGTTTTGATCTAAGAATGATAGACATTTTGACAGATAATGGCGCCAGGCTCACACCTGACTAGTGCCACGCCAGGGGCGGGCAGAGCAAAGACAGAGAGGTGGGGAGTGGGTGCTTCGGAGGCACCAGCCAGGACCTGGGGTCGCTGGTGGCCACTGGGTGAGGGTGGGGATGGGTAAGCCACAGTGACTCCAGAAGTGCCAGGTCCAGGGTGGTCACAGTCAGGGGCTCATGGAGAACTTGGCATCCCGTGCCACACCCCTCCCAGCACTCGGCATCACCAAGTGATCGGCACAAGAAGCAACCCTGGCCAGGGTGCTCAGGTCTGCCCAGAGAGGGGCAAGGTCAGCCTTCAGCCCACCTTGGGACTCTAGGCGGGCAGCAGCATTTCTGGCCAGATCCTGGGCTCCCAGCCACCAGCTCGAGGAGGGGGTGGGGTGGTGCTATCTGTCATGCTGTGGCTGAGGCTTGGGATCCAGACCACAGTACAAAGTCCAGCTGGGCAAGGCTGGCATCTATTCTGCCCTCTGGATCCAACGCTGTCCTTTCAGACCAGGTCCCCTCTTCCCAGCCATCTGTCCCCACTTGCCATAGAAAGTCCTCAGTCAGAAGCAGCACACGCAAAAGGAAGTGGGGTAGCCCGGCCCTGGAGAACTGCCAGCTTCCCCCAAGGTCAGAGGACACTCACCCCTGGGCACAGCAGCTGGACGCTTGGCCTGGCCTGCTGAGCTACATCTTGACTCCCAGCTTGTCAGACACCCACGTAGGAAAACACCACAGACTCTCTTTACCCGCACCCGACACTCCTGCAAATCTTGAAGTGGGGGTGCCCAGGGGGCTCTGGCGAGAACCACACACGAGCCAGCCAGTTTCAGGGCCACAGACCCTCTCAGACAGCACAGGACCAGGAGTTGGTTCCAGCAGTGGGCCCCAGATACTAAGGCACGAAGCTAACCTAAGCCCACTGGGGTGGGGCGGGCAAAGCATAGGCTCCAATGGGGCCCCTCGAGCTGGTAAAGCGCACAGTGACCAAGCAAGGACGACAGCCTAGTTTTTCCAAAGTGGTACACGAAGGAGGAGTAGAATGACGACCCACGGGTGCCAATGGCTCTTGCTAGAAAGGGCTCTATGTCCTGGCGGCCTCTAGAAAGGCCTCTGGAGAGCAGGGAGAGCCCTGGACGCAGCTGTCATCTCTGCCCAGGCCCAAAGGCCAGTTCCGAGCTGAAGTCTGGGATGCGGATGTCCAGCTGAGAAGGTCGTGCGACGACTTCAAGGTCCTGGTGCGGCTGGCCGATGCCCTATCCGTCTCCAGCAGGCCCTGCGTGGAGATCCTAGGAGGGAGCAGGAACGCGGAAGGGATAGCGGGCTGGAGCGCCTGTGGCCTCCCACGAACTCGTGGGGCAGGCAGAGCCCCGGTGGGCGGGCCGCTTCGCGCTTCAGGGCTGCCTGCGCAGACCGGGGCGCCCGAAGGCCGGGTGCATGAGGTTCTCGGTGATGTAAGCCACGAGCAGGCAGATGACCACGAGCATGACGCAGATGGAGCCGCCTACCGCCGTCATGGCCACCACGATCTCCCTCATGCCGGCTGGCTCGGCGGCGAACTCCACGCACTCGGCCGGCCCGGCGGGCTCCGGGGAGGCGGCGGCAGGCTCGGCGCGCAGCGGCAGCGGCTGCAGGCACAGGCGGTAGCGCACGCCGTCGTGCACGTCGGGCAGCAGGTAGTCGCGGCAGGAGGCGCCCAGCAGCACGCGCTCGCACGGGAAGCGCGTGTAGGCGCCGCGCCACGAGCAGTTGAGCGCGAAGGCGCGCACGCGGCGCGCCTCGGCCGGCGCCAGGCGCCACTGCAGCAGCACGCTGCGGTTGCGCAGGACGCTGGCGCGCAGCGAGCGGCCGGCCGAGGCGTGCGCCGCGCAGCCGGGCGCCTGGCAGCGGAAGCCGCGCGCGGGGCTGCGGAAGCACAGGCGCCCGCCGCCCGCCTCGGGGCCCTCGGGCAGCACCTTGTAGGGGCACCAGGGCGCGTCGGCCGCCGGCTCCCACCCCGGCGGCG
>NW_025800584.1:0-1349 GCF_021613505.1 Equus quagga | reverse complement strand
GGTGACTGTGATGGGTCCCCAAGTTGCAGACTTGCGCTGGCCTCACTTCTGCCACAGAGGACTCACTCAGGCGAGCCCACACTGCATCCCCGCACCTCCTTGGCTTTGTGACCCTGGACAAGTCCTGAACCTCATTGTGTCCCTTTCCTCAGTTAAAAACGGGGTGTAACCCAAAAGGGCTGCCTGCCTCTTCTCGGGCCCCCTTTTTGAGGCAGAGCCAGCCTATGGACACACATCCCCCCAGTATCTGACTCTACAACACATGAAAGAGAAGTGGGTTTTCATTGGGGATTTTGAGGGAGTCGGGGAAGAAGATTTACATCGAGTACTCTAAGGCAAGCTTATAAACCTTATAACATGCCCGTTTCCTCCCTGCTCTTTCCTCGAGTGTCTTCACCAGTCAGTGGCCCATCACCTCCCCTGGTTCCTGGCCAACTGGCAGCAATTGGGCGTTTCTTCCTGCCCCTTCCGTTTCCCTCAATGCAGCCACCACTTCCTCATCCCTCTCTAGGTCTTTGCTGCATCTCTCTACACATTTCTTTTCTCACAAGGAGAAATTCAGATCCCCCCACTCCCTCTGCAATTTGCATCCTTAGAGCATCTTCAGCTCAGCCAACAAAGGCGACTTATAGGAGGACAGCCCCTTCCTTATAAAATGTGACAAACTCAAAATGAAAACTAATTTTCCCCATCAAAAATGCTTTCCTTTCCTCAACAAGACAGTGACAATGAGAAAGATGAAGTATCTGAAGCACAGATCACAATCCGTGGTATACAGCAGGTGCCGACTCAGTGTGCTGTTTGTGTCATTGTTTTGAGTAGATCAAGCACCCCTCATTCACACATTCAAGAGAAACCATGTACACAGGTTCCCAACATAGCGATGTGGGCATCCCTTCCTCCATGGACAACCCACTCTCAACAAAGGGGACAGAAGGAAGTTGACACACCAGGCCAATCTTGGGGAAGTTGTCTCCCCCATGAATCCAGGAGGAATGAGGTCAACCAGCCTGGGGGAAAGGAGAGAAAACAGAAACCTAGAATTTACAGAGCACTTGCTGACGGGGAGGAGGGGAATTCACAGACAGGAATCATCACAGTGAAGCGTAACTCTTCTCCGTTGACAGGTGGAAGACTGAAGTGCCTCCACCCACCACATTCCCTGCCACAAAACCAGCCACGTCAGGAGTCCAGGGGAAAGAGTGTCCTGAGGAAGGTCTTCCTATGGTGATCTTCAGATCCTTGTTTCTAGGCTGAAAATGATTGGGCTAAGAAAGGGCATGAAGACTGTATAGGTGGTGCCCATCAGGGTGTTACTGTCCATAGAATGAGGGCCCTTGGGCTTGAGG
>NW_025800583.1:0-4288 GCF_021613505.1 Equus quagga | reverse complement strand
TCCCCTTTTATCTACGTGTTTTATGCTCTCAAGGGGTCGGGGTTGGTGAACTTGGCCTGTGGGCTAAATGTGGCCCTTTGCCCTTTTTGGTTTGGCCCTGCCAACTGAGCACAGATTTTACATTTTTAAATGGCTAAAAAAAATCAAAAGGAGATACAGTAGTCCCCCCTTATCCTCAGTTTCACTTTCTGCGTTTTCAGTCACCCACAGTCAACCATGGGCCAAAATTATTAAATGGAAAGTTCCAGAAATAAACTCATAAGTTTCAAACTGCGCACCATTCTGAGCAGCATGATGAAATCCCACGCCCTCCTGCTCCTTCCCTCCCGGGAAGACATCGTCCCTTGGTCCAGCGCAGCGGAGCCACGTGAATACGCTCCCCACCACCCGCGGGTTAGTCACTCAGCAGCCAACTCTGTTATCAGATCGACTGTCATGGTATCACACTGCTTGTGTCAAGTCACCCTTGGTTTACTTAATAATGGCCCCAAAGTGCAAGAGGAGTGATGCTGGAAATTCAGATACGCCAAAGAGAAGCTGTAAAGTGCTTGCTTTGTGAAAAGGTGAAAATTCTCCACTTAATAAGAAAAGAAAAAAGTTGTATGTTGAGGTTGCTAAGATCTACGTACAATAGGAACGAATCTTCTACCCTTGAAATTATGAAGAAGGAAAAGGAAATCTCACTAGTTTTGCTGTCGCACCTCAAATGGCAAAATGTACACCCACCGTGCGTGGTCAGTGCTTACTACAGGAAAAACACGGTATAAAGAGAGGTCGGCACTACCTGCGGTTTCAGACATCCACCGGGGTCTTGGAATGTATACCCCACAGATAAGGAGGAACTACTGAAAATTATATGAAATTCAAATTTCAGTGTCCACAAATAAGGTTTTATTGAAACATAGCTACACCATTCGTTTCTGCATTGCCTAGGGCTGCTTTGGTATGACAACAGCTCAGTGAGAATTTGTGACAGAAACCTGACCGCCCACAGAGCCTGAAATATTTACTCTCTGGCCCTTTGCAGAAAACGTTTGCTGACCTCTGCTCCAGATTCGAAGCATCTTGGGGCCAGGACTTATTGCTCCCTGTAGCTTCAGCGCCCGGACTCAGCAAGGGCTCGGGGAGCACTCACCGCCCGAGACTGCTCACGTGGACTCCTGCTCAGCACCGGTGTCAGTGTGTGGCAGGGGAGTCAGGGGTGAGCCTGGAGTGCCTGGCACAGAGGGACTGCCCCAGAGGGGCTGGCCACGATGAGGGAGATGAACGCACTAGTGACAGGAAAGTTGGAGGCACCCAGACTCCTATTCTCCTCATAGCCCAGTGCCCGGGGGACGCCTGCCCTGCTCCCAAGCTGTGTGGGTCCCCGGCTACGCACATCCAGGCCTTCCAGCTCCTCCTCCACCTTGCTCTGGAGCGCTCCCACCATCTGCAAGAAGGACGGGCTCACCAGGCTCTCTGCCTCCTCCTCCGTGAAGGCTTTCCAGTCCAGTAGCTGCTTCTGGAGGGGGACAAGGCAGAGACTGGCTTAGGGCCGGTGGGGCTTCACCTCAGGGCCTGGTCCTTCCCCCTGAGATCTGCCTCCCACCCATCCCTGAGAGCCTCAGAGGAAACCCTCACAGCAGCTGAGATGGTCCAGCTTTGTGGTTCGTCCACCGTGTCCAGGTGCTGTGTGCTGCCCCCGTGTCTCACTGAATCCCCCAGCAGTGTTCTCATTAGCCCCGTTTGACAAGTAAGGAAGCCCAGGCTTAGAGAAGTGAAGGGACTTGCTGGAGGCCACACACCTGGCAAGTGATGGGGCCTGGATCTGAACTCAGAGCGCTCCCACTGCAGAGCCTACAGCATAAACCGCCATCCTAGACGGTCTCGGGGCTGCTGCCAGTCAGACAGGGCTCCCATTCCCTGTAACTGTGAGTTATGCCAACTGGAAAGCGGGCTCTCTTTATTAGTAAAGCCTTGGTTTATGCACCAACATCTCACATAAACCAACCTCCCCCAAATTAAAGACGTGTCTACAGCTGTGTACTTCCAGTGCTGCCCAACAGGAGGACCAGGTGCCCTGGGTCAGGCTTCCTGCGCCCTTGGGTACGGGACCACCTCAGCACCGTCCCCGCCTGTGCCCCACAAAGGGCAGTGAGGCCGCAGAGGCGGCAGCACAGGGGGAGCCTGGGCAGCCGCAGGAGGGGCAGGGAGCCCGGGGCGGGGTCCTGGGGAGGCCCCTTGGGCGGAGGTTTCCCTCCCCTCCCTCCGGGCTCTGCCGCTGAGGTGTGACACCCCCAAGAGCTCACCGAGAGGCTCAGGGCAAATGGCAGCCCCTGGCCTTCTGCAAAAGTGGTCTTCTCATCCCCAGGTAGGGCCAGCGCCCCACTCCGAGGACCTGGTAAGTCCCTGTGAGTGCAAGTCGGCGGACGGCACAGCCCTGGCCTGGCGCAGACTCTCTCATCACTGGCACCGTAGAGCCAGCGGAGGGCCCAGCGGGCCGCAGAGTCCCCGACTCCCGCTGCCACAGCCGCATGTCAGTCTGTCCATGAAAATAATCTGTAACCAATCTGCACATGAAAATTTGGGGTGAGTTTATTCTGACCCAAATGTGAGGACCATATAGTCCAGGGCTTTCCTTCTCTAAAGAAGAAAGGGCACCAAAGAAGTGGGCGTGTATGGAGTGGTTATATACCCTCAAAGAGGATGTTTCACATATGATTGAAATGTCCATTTTACAAAAGTCACGAGACTGTGCAGTTGGCGAAGCGATTGATGGACACAGCAGGAAGCAGGTCTGTTGTCTGGAGCTGGGTGGTCACTGGTGAGCACAGCAATCAGTTCCTAGTCTAGGGAGAGATGCTTACCCTTAAGGAAATGCCAATGTGGGGGAAGTTCACCTTTATCTTAAGGGCATTTGTTCTTGTCTTTGGGACATAGCAAACGCTTAAAGCAGATGTACAATGCATGCTCAATGGCCATGTCAGGCAGTTTTGGAAAAACAAGGTCAGGGCGAATTAGGTTTCCACCAAATGGCTTCCTCATATACTCTAATACATCCTATTGCTTGCCATTTATTTGTCATTTTCCCCTTTTGATCTATAATCTTTCCATAGAAAGCATTGATGATCAAAATATTGTCCCTTGGCACCAGGGTGGTTGCTGCCTGCCCTGGGTCCATCATGTCCCTCGGTGCTAGGCTTTTATCTCATTTATTTGCCTAGTTGTTCACCCTGGGGGGGAAATAGATATAGCACACAAGCATAGAGGTATATATATTAACAGGAAGCATTTCATAGGTTATATAATTTTCAATTAATTTTAGATTGTTGTGCAAAAATTTTTTATGTGCTTTTCTATGACTCCTTATGTTTACATTGTTCACACTTATAGAATAAGTACAGTAACAATGATAATAATTCAACATATTTGAAAACATTAGTTTGAAATAAGTTCTTAGGCATAGTCCATATCAGAAAGGTAAATTTGTCCAGGGTTATAAGATTGATTGACCATCTCGAGTCACCAAGCAACCATTACTCTAGTTTGTATGCCAGTGTTACAACACTAAGAAAACAGCAATTAGTTTGAATATTATGACTATTACAAGAATTCCAAGAGGTAATAGAAATAGGAATTGCAATCCAGATTGAAAAAGGAAACCAATACTGGAAGGGAGCCAACCAAACAAATCAATCTGGGTGTAGGGTCCTTTAAGGCATTCACTTGTTTTTTGTTTTGTTTTGTTTTGTTTTGTTTTTTTAATGCCTTAGCCGAGATGATGCATTGGAAGATTCATCATGTATAAAAAGTACAGCATTCAGTCTGAATAACTGCACATGTGTCACCTTGGGATGCTGTAAGGATGCCGTAAGAATATCTAAAGCCATTCTATTTGAAGGATAGCCTTTTTCATTAGAGACATTTCAGGATTTAATAAGGCTATTCCTGCTTGACTATCATTGAGGGCTTCTTGAGTAAATTTAGTCTGGGCTTCCATATGTTGTAATGACATCTTTTAGCCCCAAAGAAGGAGCAAATATAGCTGCTTGGTGGCCATACCAGTGGAACACTGAACGAGCCCATCTGGCCTTAAAAAGAAGGAGATTGGCAACAGGTGTTAGCTCAGTGAAAATCCCTCCTTGCTTTTAAAAGAAATTCAGGTTGCAGTGTTTTAGCCATCCAGGCACTAGCCAAGACGGAAGATTTGTTCCGCATAACCACTGAGTTCCATTAGGAGCCACTCGATAAATGCCTGGCCTTCAAGACCGGTCTGTTCTAAACCAATCGCTTTCTTTAAGTATGATAG
>NW_025800582.1:0-1927 GCF_021613505.1 Equus quagga | reverse complement strand
GACCATTCACATTTAGTGCAGTTATTGATAGGATCAGAGTTACATTTGCCATTTTGCTATTTGTTTTCTATGTCTTCAGGCTTCTTTGTTCTCTGTCCTTCCTTTATTAACTTCTTTTGTGCTAAATAAATCTTTCAGTACATCGTTTTAATTCCTCTATTGAATATTTTTTACTGTTTTTGAGCTATTTTCCTAGCGTCTGTGCTAGGGATTCCAATATGCATTTTAACTGACTATGGTCTATTTCAAACGAATATTAACTTAATTCCTATGAATTATGGAATGTTTCCTCCAATGTAACTCTATTCCTTTCCCTTCTTGTGCTATTATTTTTATATGTATTATATCTATATATGTTACAAAACCAATACTACAATGTTACAATTATTTCTTTGTACAATCTCGTGTCTTTTAAAGAATTTAACAGAAGAAATGAGAAAATATATTTATAGATTGTTTTTTTTAAAACCCAGAAATGCTGGGAGCCGTGGCTACATCATTTGATCGGCTGTTTGACAGGGTCCAGCCGATTAACGCCGAGGGGTGCAGGGTCGCCCCTTGGTGAAGAATAACCGGCCAGCCCCTCACATAGTTCTGAAACCTGTGCTGCTTCTAATTGCCCTTCATTCCTTTTCCTTTCTTAACCTCCAGTTTTCACTCCCTTGGGTGGCTGCTTGGGAGGCACGACCTCCTGGGAAAATTAGATATAGTAAGAGAATGTGACCACCTGCAGGTAACTTTCAAGATATTTTTCAGTTAATTAATGGAGGAGCACACAGTCCCATTTGAGACAATCAGAAAGGAATCCTGCCCAGATAAGATGTCGAATTAGGTTTATGGCCTCCATCTGGTTAATGTTTCCTTCTCCCTCCAGTTCTTTGTCTAAATATATATATGCATCGTCCTTCTAAGTTTGCTGGTTAATTGGATGATCAAGAAGTATCTATATATTATTCTTGACCTTCTGCTTTCTGTTAAAATGTTATAGAGGTTTTCTCCTAAAAGCAATAAATAATAAATAATTGGTGAGTAGAAGGGCCGAGGGGTGCAAGAATGCCCCTCGGTGAAGGATGGCCGGCCGACACCCCCGATATTTTCTGAATTATATGCATGCTTTCTATCAAGGTTATGTGTATACTTATTTCTCTTTTTTATTCTTGAAGATATATAGTTTAGCTTAGCTTTTCAGCCCTTTACTTTACTAACAATATGATACTTTCTCAGGCAGTGTACTTAAGGGACTGTTAGCTCTACAATCTAAAAGACAAAGGAATGCTTCCACCCCCTAAAGGGCGCGAAAAAGTAAAGATGTTTAACTGCCCACTGAGAATGCAGATAGCCCTGGGGAGAAGACACCCTGGAGTCGCCTTTTGTTCCCATTAACCATCTACACTAATGGCGTAAATGATTGAGGGAGGCAGGGATGGCTCCACCAGGATGTAACCAGACGGACTGCTGTCCTGTCCAGAGGCCTGGACCTTCTCTCTTTGATTTAACTTTACCATGAATTACAACAGACGCCTAGGTACCTATCTCCTTTAGCTTAGAGACAACAAACACTAGTTAATTGCGGAGAAGACGATCATTAACCTTATGCTCTATAGAATGGAATGCTAATAAATATTCTTGTGCTCGTTTTTTACTTCCTTATCTCTCTGAGAATATTTGTAAAACTATTTCTGTACTAATCCTGAAAAATATATAAACGACACTTGTGCACAGTAAAGTCGGACTTGCTAACACCAACGCAAGTCTCACGTCCCCTTTATTTTCCCCCTCCCTCATCGCGCCAACGCCGTCCATCCCTCAGGAACCTGGACTCCGCCGGGGCGGGACCCCGGCACAGAAATTTATTACTTCTGGCTCTCTTAATTTCTTCGAGCTGATTCGAGGTACTGTCTGATGTCATTTTCTTCCAGCCCAAAGA
>NW_025800581.1:0-1091 GCF_021613505.1 Equus quagga | reverse complement strand
AAACCTGTTTGGCAAACACCGCTCAACCATCATCACTCTCTACAATGCAGCGTTTGACTCTTCCTTGGCAGTCTTCCTTGTCATTAAGGTAAAAAATACGGAGCCAGCCCATTGGCCGAGTTGTTAAGTTTGCATGCTCTACTTGGGCGACCCAGGGTTTCGCTGGTTTGGATCCTGAAAGTGGCCATGGCACCGCTCATCAGGCCATGCTGAGGCGGTGTCCCACATAGCACAACCAGAAGCACTCACAACTAGAATATACAGCTACGTACTGGGGGGCTCTGGGGAGAAGAAGAAGGGGAAAAAAGAAGAAGATTGGCAACAGATGTTAGTCCAGGTGCCAGTGTTAAAAAACAAAAATGAAAACATAAAAAATAGTAATAGCCAACATTTATTGAGCACTAGTATATGCCAGACACTTGTCTTGTGAATTTTACATGATTTCTTTCCATCAACCCTTCTGCAGCTAGAAAACATGAGACTTGAACTTGAGCCCAGGCCTGTCTGGTTCTAGAGGCTGAGCTTGTAACCATTAAACTCCTTCTTCACACTCCTGTAGGATTTTTGCACGGAGGCTAAGGGAAGTCACGGCCATGATGTGCCCGGGCCAGCGTTGGGCAGAGGCTTGGGGCCCTTTGCAAGGGGGTGTTTGCGCCTGTGCGCTTCTGGGTTGGACAGGGAGGTGGGGGGTGGTTCGTGGGAGCAGCAGGGGCAGACACAGAGTCCTCTCCAGCTCTCCTAAAGGCCGAGGTTAGTGATCGGGGGATGGGCTGTTGCCAGTGCTGTTAGTAGCCCACCTAACAGCCATTCTCCCTTCTTCATTGCTAACATTTCATCTGGGCAGTGGTGTTGCCAGCCCAGGGGATGAATCCTGATTGATCTCAGCCAACTGAGGCAGTCCCTGTCCTCCTTGCTAATGAGAGTAGAGGTGGGCATATTCTCCAGTCATTGTTAGTGAGGTGAAGGGGTTGTATTCAGGAGGACTTTAGGGATATTTCTGTCCTTGTTGGAAGATGAAAGCAGAGCGAAAAGAAAGCCTTCCTTCTTGGTCCCCCTTTCCACCCTTCCTCTTTGAATGTTGTGGCAACTGT
>NW_025800580.1:0-1059 GCF_021613505.1 Equus quagga | reverse complement strand
TCAGTGGAGATGAAGTCTGTAGATTCAGGAGGCGTCTCCCTTGAAGGCTCCAGCTCTTCCTCACAACTCCTCTGGGAGCCCATCCTACCTCCCCAGGCCTTTTCAGATTTCATCCCCACTCCCACCTTACCTTGGGTATACATGAACACACAGTTGCCACCAGAGGCCGAAGGCTCACCAGTAGCCCACAACCAAAAATCCCAGGCACTGCCATCCAACAGGTAAAATCTCCTGCAGCTACGCTAGAGGATAGAGGAGGGAGAAGTGGGTTGGAGCATGAGGCAAAAGGAAGACAGGTAGGAGAGCTGGCCCTTTCCCTGTCTGGTCCTCCTGCTGTCTGCCAGGTGTGTTCCTTGACTATTGGACCACGATGGACACTGTTCTGGTCAACCGAAATGTTGACCCACAGTGATCATCACCACCACATTCTATGCATCCCTGTGATGCATTCATCCTTCTGGCCCTAACAAGGGGAGTTTCAACCTCATCCTGGAAGTGAGGAACCTGGCTCACAGTCCTGCCCAAGTCATAGAGACAGTCAGAGGCTGAGCAGAACTTGAATCCAAACCTCCTCGTTCTAAATCCTTGGCTCTTCCTGATACCTAGGCAGCCCCTTTGATGTCTTGCCCAGGTGTCCATTTATCCCCAGTTCTTCAGGGGATCATAGAGCAGAAGCACACAGAAATCTTCAGTAACTTGTGCGCTGACTTGGGTCAGGAGGGGCTCCCTTAGAGCTGGAACCGGTCTTACCGAGCCTCGGACTGCACCTCCGATCCAGACTTGACTCTGGTTGACACATCTGGCCGAGGACTGGATCTGGTAGTTAGAGGTGCGGCTATGGATGGAGACAAGGAAGCCCTGGTGGCAACACCAGCAAGTATCATGCAAGCCAGGATAAAGGAGGAAAATGAAGCGCCCCTCCCACAGGAATTCACACTACCTTAGCCCTGGGTCTCAAAGTCTCCACAATTCATTCCCCCACTCCCCACTCCAACCCCACAGCCATTTGAAGACTGGAGATCAAAACATAACTTCTGTTTCCACATGATCCACAGCTCT
>NW_025800579.1:0-1133 GCF_021613505.1 Equus quagga | reverse complement strand
CCTCTACTTTATATGTGGGAGGCCCACCACAGCATGGCTTGACAAGCGCTGTGTAGGTCCTCACGCAGGCTCCGAACCAGCAAACCCCAGGCTGCCGAAGGAGAATGTGCGAACTTAACCACTACACCTCCGAGCTGGCCCCTCATTGAGCATTTTAATGATAGCTATTTTGGATTCTTTCACATTCAGGTTACAGATATCTGTGTCTTTGGGATTGTTTTCTTGGTACTTGTCATTTTCCTTCTGATCTGGAGATTTAATATATTTTTCATACTGCTTTATGGTGCGGGTTTGCCTCTGCATATAGGGTTTGGTTGCTGCATTCACTTGCTGCCACTGTGAGGGAAGGGGCAGCAGCCATGAAATCTGCACTGACCAGGATCTCTGTCAGCTGTTCCTGACCGAGCCTGGGCCACTCCTTGGGATTGCGGTGGACCCGTGGGGTCTCCTGTAAACTGGGGAAAAAATCACACGGGGGTTATGCTTTGCTGCTGTCTAGTCCCACAGACCCGCTTAGACATGCTCCCTCCTTAGGGACTGCAGTGGTATTATGGGCTTTCATGGTAGGTGGGAGCTGGTTCGCTCCGACTTGCAGCCCTGCTTCTGTCTGGTCCTGCTGGATTTCACTTGCCCACTCTGGGCCACAGCAGAGCCAAGGGGGTTTAATGAAGCTGATGAGTATTTCACCCACCCATGCCACTTCTGCTCCTAGGTCACCCAGCCTTTGTGTTAGGTGAGTGGGGCCTCTCCACTAGGGCCAAGCAGAGACTCTCCCTGGAGCCACCATACGACTGTGGATTTTCCCACTGGACTGAAGAGCAATCACGCTGGGACTCCAGATTGTCACTGCCGACCCATGCAGTCCCACTGCATCTCACCTGCCGCCTCTAGGCCACAGGAGAGTTACGGGTGTTTAATGTAGACCTAAATTTTTAATTGGAACAAAAAGCTGGAAGTCTTGGAGTTCAGTGACTTTGAGCAAGGAGACCTGACACCCATCATTTCTACGCCAACCTCAGACCTGCCCACTTCCCCCAAGAAGTATTAGGTGAATACTGAAAGATCCCAAGTCTTAGGATTCCCCTATTCTGGCCCCAAAGTTACTATAGCACCTGGATGTCCCTAATCAGACT
>NW_025800578.1:0-1154 GCF_021613505.1 Equus quagga | reverse complement strand
TCCAGTGCCTTCAGCTCTGCAGAAAAATGGAAGGCAAAGCATGCCCTTGGCATTCTAAATGCCTCAGTCCCTCTCCAGGGCAAGCGGCGTCCATTCCTACTGTGGGCTCAAGAAAACGTGAGCAGGAAAGCCCCGAGAGCCTGCCCCCTTCCATACCCCGTCCCCTTAGTGGAGAAGGCTGGCGGCAGGTACCCCAGGAAATCAGACTCTTCTCCTCCTCCTTCAGCTCATGTCACAGTAGACCAAATTCTGGAATCGGTTTGGATTATTCTCTGGAGAGCTACTTAAGAGCCGCTTCAGGGTTTGAAATCCCTCATTCAGACATAATCTTGAAATGAAAGACGATTTGCTAATGAAAAATGCATTACAGCTTTCTCTGTAGGGCCTTCCATACTGATAGGCAGGATAAAAGGAAGGAATTGAAGGAAAATGAAGGAGAAAAGCAAAGGAAAAGGAAAATTAGGAGAGACAGAGAGGAGAGAAGGAGAAGAAATTTATCATGTCACACACTCTGCGTGGGGGCACTTTCTAAGGGCCACTTCATTTCACCCTCACATAATCACTTGCAAGTAAGTAACATTGAGCCCATTCTGCAGACAAAAAACTGGCGGCTTGGTGATATTAAGTAACTTGTCTAAGGTCACGCAAGGAGGATGCAGTGGATTCTGACTCAGAGATACAAAAACAGGCTCCAAATAATGTTGCTCCTACAGTGCTCTCGTGCTTCCTCTGAAGGGTCTAACACAGACGTCTGCTCCAGAACCAAAGCATTTTAGTGGGCGAATGGGCCCTACGGAGACAATATAACCTCATCAGAAAAGAAACAGGGATTTTAAAAAAAAAGAAAAAAAGAAAAAAGAAAAGGAGAGAAAGAAACAATTTAACATAAGTAAGCCGACGCCCCACAGAACTAGGATGGGGCAAGGCAAAGCCAGAACCCAATTTTTCTAACTCTCAGGTCTCACTCAATCCACCTGACCAGAACCTATTATATAAGTATAGTTTATCAATATGGATCAAATAGGGGACTGCCTCATTAATGAGTGAAAAGCTGAAAATTTTCTCAACTTCTGGAAAATGTTCATTGGGAACAAATGGGAAATTTTGGGGGGGAATTGTCCTTTTCTACCTCAATGTTCCTCTTTCTACCCAGC
>NW_025800577.1:0-1490 GCF_021613505.1 Equus quagga | reverse complement strand
CCTGTGGATCCTGGCAACAGAAGTTCAGTGGAATGGTCAGAACCAACTGCCAAGGTTCAGGCATCCCTGAACCGTCTGCCATCCCACGATAGCTCCCCATTTTTGCGCATACCCACCTGACAGACTCCTGCTGCTTTAAAATGTACCTGGGATTTATTTTAATCAGGTTTGGTAAGACCCACAGACATAGAAATGACTGGCATGAAGGAAGAAGTTTTTATCCTCACAGATCGCTAGAAACAGGAAGCAGGGCACACCGCGGAGGGCCACACAGAGCAACATCAGTGTGGGTCAGGAAGCAGAAGGAGTGAGGGGAAAACGTGGGCAAGAGCCTTTCTTGTGGATTCCACAGGAAGGAAGGAATGAGGCAGGCGGGGTAGGCAAGCTTAGCAGGTTTGGGATTAGCTAGTTTGACTCATTTCGGCAGGACTGTCCCTGGTTGTCTGGTACCTGGCCTTCGAGTCATTAGGGCAGAGGGATAGTGGCTGGGCATGTAAGAGGTAGTGGGGGGCTGGAGGAGTGCATGTTGCTTTGCATATGAAAGACGTGCTCCAGGGTGAGTCACCTGCTAACTCTAGGAATTAGCCAACACCTGGAGGGGCAGTCCCTTCCAGCGTCAGCAAGGCCCCAGGATGTCAGCAGTAGAATAGAAAAACACATCCTCAATTCACCTCCCCATACTTCACACCTGAGCTCAGATCGCTTCCTCAGGCTATATTATTAATCATACATAGCACGCTATACATTTTCATCATGCAACTGATGTAATTATGGGGTTATTAGGATAAATGTCTGTGTCCCACATTGGACTATAAGACAAGTGGACAGAGGCTCAAGGTATATTTCTCTCCATTGTGTTCCCAGCCTGGCATGTAGGAACCACTCAATAAATACTTGCTAAATGAATATATGAGATTACTGGCACTATCATTCTTCTATGAAAAGAAAAGTTTATTGAATTTTGCTTCTCTCTTTGCTTCTTTCTTCTGCTTTTATTTAGCCTATTTATATCTATATTCATTCACATGGAAAGAGTTCTGTAATATATTGTTCGATGCAAAAAGCAGGTTACAAAAGAGCATGTCTAGCATGGTCTTATTTATGTAAAAAAATATATATACACACATATACATGTAAATCTGTACACACATATACATGTGTCTACGTGTGTCTGGAATGGTGTCCAACAAAATGTTAACAATATTTATCTCCGGATGGTGAAAATTCAGATGATAAGTAATTTCATATAAACACACACTCATATATATATATACAATATCAGGTTTTTTTAATTTGAATTTTCAACATGGAATTTTATCAGAATAGAATTGTTACTTTCACTTTGGGTAAAAGAAATAAAAACTCTCTTAGGACTTTTTAAAGACAGCAAAAAATGGGTGCTCAAAAGAATTGGTTCATTCTTCTCTTCAACCAGCCTTAGGAACTATCCAGTAGATTACAGATTGGCAAATTCATCTGTAAAGGGCCAA
>NW_025800576.1:0-1027 GCF_021613505.1 Equus quagga | reverse complement strand
TTTCCTTTTGCTTTCGCGTTTTGTTCTTTGTCTTACTTTTAAAAGTGTCCTGGTAGCTTGCTGACAACCACCCTTCTCCCCTTTTTCACCTGAAGCACTTTTGCCCTTTCCATTTGCCCACAAGTCACTTCCCCTGCTTCTTTTGAGCTTTCCATAAAGTGCTTTCACTTTCAGTTATCCATGTTTTCCTATTTCCATCCTCATTTGCCTTCAATGGGTGAGTGTTTTTTTTGTTTTTAAAGGCTTGATTTCAAAACGATGGTGCTTCTCTGCTTTTCCTTCCATTCTCTTTTCTAACTTAACTCCCCAGTGTTCCCAGAACCCTCAGTCTTGGCATATTTGCTACAAGTTCCACTATGGTCTGTTATGGGGCAAATATTCATCTGTGTTCGAGGTTTGCTTGAAATAATGGATTACAACATGAAATCTGCATAGGTCTCTGGATCCAGTTTCTTGCCTTGTTCCAGTGTTCTGTGTCCTCACTGATTTCTCAGTCTGCTTCATCGAAGAGTTACTGAGACATCGGCTCTAATCTCCCAGCAAACGGGTGAATTCCAAGTGGCTTTTGCAAGAGATGTGTCAACCTACTCCACGTTTGCCCGGAAAGCCTGCAAAAATTCTGTAATAACATGAAACCATCCAGAGTGCTGTAGTGGTGACTGTTCCTACAGCAACATGTAGTCTTGGGCATCCATTCCCCCAGGGCCAATTTGAGGAACTTGAGGCTTTCCTTTTGGTATTCTGGAAGCTGTGACACTTGGGGGCCTTCCAGCCTCTGGGAGAGACTGCCCCTGCCAGGACTAGCCAGTTCCTAAAGCCGGTGAACAGTTGTCTTGGGGGCTGGCCTTTCTGGTGATAGACAACTGTTTCTTTCTCTTTTTAAAATCTTTTGGAACCTTGTGGCCTCCAGGGCTTCAAAAGAACATTTCTTATCATGAAAATCCAAGATGATTTTTGCAGCTTTCTTGAAATACTACTATCTCCTTTTCCAAGGCTCCTAAGCCAAGCCAGTCTTTTCCCTGCCCTG
>NW_025800575.1:0-1441 GCF_021613505.1 Equus quagga | reverse complement strand
GGTGCTGCACACGACTGAACCAAGTGACGGAACAGCCTGAACCACCTACTCAACACACCGTAACCAACTTCAGGATGCACTGGAACCATCTGCTAGACATGCCAGAAGCACCTGCTGAGCACGCTGGAACCAGGTGCCAGACACACTGGAACTGCCTACTGGACATGCCAGAAACACAGGCAAGACACAGTTGAAGGACACACCAGACACGCCAAACCACTTGCCAGAAACACCCGGAACACCTGCCGGACACCCCCAAAGCACCTCCTGAATAGGACTGAATCAGATGCCGGACATGCCCAACCAACATTTCGGACACATAAAAACCGCGTTTCAGAAATGTGTGGAACACGGGATGGCCATGCCAGGACCAAGTGCCGGATGCAACTGGACCACCTGACAGACATGCTTGAACAACCTGCCGGACACACTGGAACTACCCGCCAGACATACTGGTACCATCCACCAGAAAAACCTGAACTACCTGCCTGACATGCTGGAACCAACTGCTGGGCACCTCAGAACCACCACCCAGACACTCTGGAACCATGCACTGGAGATGCCAGAATCAGGTCCTGGACATGCTGGTACCACCTGCAGGAACTGGCAGAATCAGCTGCCAGACACGGTGGACCACCTTCTGGAAACGCCAGAACCATCTGCTGGACACAACGGAACCACCTTCTTGACACACTGGAACCACCCCTGGATATGCTGCAACCAACCACTGGACATGACTGATCCACTTGCCGAACAGCACTGATCCACCTGGCAAACACGGCTGAACCACCAACCGGACACACCAGAACCACCTGCCTGACACCCTGGAAACACCTGCCTGACATGCCGGAACCACCTGTAGGATATGGCAGAACCAGGTGCCGGACACTGTAAAACCACCTGCGGGATACGCCAGAAGCAGATGCCGAACACACCACAACAACCTGCTTCACATGCCAGAACCATCTGCCAGACATGCCGAAACAACCTGCTGGACACACTGAAATCACCTGCTGGATACGCCAGAACCAGGTCCTGAATACGCCAGAACAAACTTCTGCACAGACTGGAAAAACCTGGTGTACATATCGAAATCAACTGCCGGACATGCCAGAACCACCACACAGACATTCCTAAACCACCACCCGACATGATGGAATCAGGTCCCGGACGTGCCGTAGCCACCTGCCAGACACGCTGGAATCACCCACTGGACATGTGGGAAACAACTGCCGGAAACCCCGTAAGCACCCACCAGACACATTGGAACCACCACACAGGAACGCCAGAACCACCAGCCACACACGCTGGAACCAACTGCTGGACACCCTGGAAGCACCCACTGGAAACGCCAGAAACACTTTCCTAATGTAAAAGAACCACTTGCCAGACACACCACAAACACCTGCCAGACACACCGGAACCACCTATTGGATATGCC
>NW_025800574.1:0-1481 GCF_021613505.1 Equus quagga | reverse complement strand
CACCACCACCACCACCACCACCACCACCCACCACCACCACCACCATCACCACCACCACCACCATCACCACCACCACCACCACCACCACCACCCACCATCTCCAAATGAGACTTAAAATCTGATTGGTCTCCTGAGCAGTAGTCTTATGACACTGTTCTCCTGGGACTATCTGCAGGTGATATTTATATAGAATGGGAGGGAAACATACTAAGGGGAAAAATGGGGAAGATGTGGAGATGGGAAGGACTTTAGGGTATCTGCTCTCTGGCCTCTCTCCAGGATTTTGGCTGCACCCTACAGGGGGTGGACTATAAGCAGAGCTAAAGGAATTTTGGATTGGGTTGGGCTAAATTATGCTGTGAGGAGACATCTCAGTGGTTTCACACACAAAAGTTTATTTCTCATTATGTCAGTGTTGGTTGCCTGTTGCAAGGTTGCTCCCCTCTAAAAGGTAACTTGGGAATCCATGTCTCTTGCATCGTGCTATGCCTCTGGAACATATAGCACCCCCATCCCTGGAAAGGGTTGGAGAACTCACAGCCCTTCTTTGATGATTTGGCCCAGAAGTTTTCCCTTATACACCAATTTCCCTTATAAACCAATGGCCAGAACTAGTCACATAGCCCCAACTTAATTGGAAGAGAGGCTTGGAAATGAAGTCATGTGACATGAAAGGGGACTTGGTGAGCACTGAACATGGTCTCTGCAATGAAATATTTCCATGAAGGCTCGAGTGACAAGGGTAGCAGGGTTGAAGAGAGGGCCATTCTTGCCTTTCTGTGAGGAAAGCATGTCTCTGTGAGGCCTGGAGGCAATGCAGCCCTGTTTGGCACCTTCAGGGTTTTGAAGCTGTGGGACCATGGAGAGACAGGCCGCTGGCCAAGAAAGCAACTTTTCCCAGAATATGGAATACACCAGCAGCAACAGCTGTGACAAGTGGTTGGGGTGTAGGGGTGAACCACATCCACAAGGAGAGAAGCTTGTAGAAGAACGTGAGACCCGTGTGTAAACATATAGAGAGTCCCCTGAATCTCTGGCCCGGAATTTGCAGGCTGGGGCCTATGAGGCAGTAAATTTGGTCATCACTGTTGATACTGCCCCAACAGAATCCATGGATGCATGCTTTACACCTCCACTGCTTGTCAGATAAGGACATGAATCATCTATATGGCTGTGTTTTCGCACTGAAGAACCATTTCCCATTTAGATTGAGTTAAAACATTTTAGATTCATACTCTATGATGAGCTTTTAGATTCATTAACTCAGGGATCCTCAAAGTGTGATCCTGGGACTGGCAGCATCATTATCTCCTGGGAACATGATAGAAATGCAAATTCTTGACCTCTATTCCAGGCCTAATAAGTCAAAAAGACTGCGAGTAGGGCCCAGAAACCAGTGTTTTGAGAAGCCTCCTCCCCTCTGCCCCCGCCCCCCAGTTCCTATTCTGTAATATGGGCAGAAGAGCGCCCTTAGAGGATTG
>NW_025800573.1:0-1090 GCF_021613505.1 Equus quagga | reverse complement strand
GTTCTTCCATTCAAAGAACATGGAATAGACTTCCGTTTCCTTGTGTCCTGTGGAATTTCTTTGCCCAAAGCTTTGCTAGATTTCGGTAGACATAGCTTTCTCCTGTTTGGCCAATGTTATTCCTAGATGTTTTTTTTCTTTTTATTGGCATTCTTTATTTTTTGCTGTTCCTTTTTTCTATTCTTAGCAACATTTAATTGGTTTGTTTTGGCAGAAGTTTATGGCTGTGCTCACATCTGCTGGCCATGCTGCTGTATTTGCTGAGCAAGAGTAGCGCGGTATAACATTGCTTCCCATATGCCTCTACACTGGGTCGCATGCCTGGCCCAGAACGGCTGGATGAGCGGTGAGGAGGCTCACCCCCAGGATTCCACGTGGCCGACCCTGGGTTGCCGACTCAGAACACAGGGACTTCACGGCTGCCCCACTGGCTGGCCCCTTTCATGTTCCATTGGCAACCTGCAGTTGAGTGGAATGTACTTTAACATGTTACTTGAGCCCAACTCTGGCCCTGTGTAGATGAGGCCAGCTTCTTTTTCTGGACCACTGTGATGTCGGAGTATTGTCAGAATCGTGTCTCTTTTCCAATCAGGCTTCGGGGACACAGGGTTTCAGAGCCCACGTGGAGCAGTCTGAGAACTCACCCTTCCCAGTTAGCCCAGCTTTGACCTTCAATGCAAGTTTTGGGGTTGTGACTTTATCGGACTTTCAAACGTTCAAGCAGAGCCTAACTAAACACTGAAGTCAATCACTGTGGATTATTGAGGTGTGATTTCTGTTTGCCTTCCATTTTCTGGGAGCTTGCTTTCATTTCCATAGTCTAATCGTCATGGTTCTGAGCTATCTCCCTTCCATATGCTTATCAGTGTGTTCTCCTTCATTTCAAGTTAGGAGTTTGGTATTTCTTTAATCACCATAGGTTCTGTAGGCTGATGTGTGAGTGCTTTCGTTACTGTTGGGTGTTGTCTTTGAATTTCCATAGGTCATTTGAAGGAATCTTTGCCATCCTAGCCTAGATCCAACTGAGCACTGAGTAAACGTGCTCATCTTGGTTGGTTCGATATTGTGAGATCAGAAACCCCATGTTTGA
>NW_025800572.1:0-1156 GCF_021613505.1 Equus quagga | reverse complement strand
TTGCAGCAATATTTCTCACAGAGATAGAAGCGAGCATCCTAAAGTTCACATCCAGCAACAAAAGACCCCGAATAGCCAAAGGAATCCTGAGGAAAAAGAACAAAGCTCAATGTATCACACCTTCTGATTTCAACATATAGGACGAAGAAATTGAAATGGAAGCAGCGCAGGCTGGGATGCAAAACAGAGAAACAGAACCATGGAACAGAATCAAGAGCCCAGAGGTATAGGGACACATATATGGACAGCCCATTTTTGATCATGGCACCAAGAGGAGACAGTGGAGAAAGGAAAGTCTCTACAATGAGCGGTGTTGGGAAGAGTGCAGAGTCTCGTGTAAGACAAGGAGAGTAGACCATGGTGTTACACCAGGCACAAACACCAACTCGAAATGGATTAAAGTCTAGAATGTAATACTGGAAACCATGAGACTTCTGGAAGAAAACGTAGGTAGGGTGCTCTTTGTCATTTTTCTTAGCCTCATACTTGGAAGAAGCATATCTGTCTGGGAGAGGGCAATAAAGGAAACAAGAAACAAATGGGACTACATCAGACACAAAAGCTTCTGCATAGCCAAGGAAATCATTGATGCAATGCAAAGACAGCACAACAACTGGGAGAGTATGTTTGCAAACCACACATTGGTGAAGGGGTGAATAGCCAAAAGATCCAATAAACTCATACGGCTCCACAAGAAATAAAAAAAAAACAAGCCCCATTAAAATCTGGGCAAAAGCCGGAAACAGAGATTTCTCCCAGGAAGATAGAAAGATGGCCAACAGGCTGTATGAAAACATGTTCATCATCATTAAGTCTCTGGTCAGTGCAAATCTGAAAGGCAATGAGATAGCAGCTCACGGCGGTCAGAATGGCTATAAGGATGAAGACAGCAAATACGTTTCGGAGAGGAGGTGGAGAGAAGAGAAGCCTCCTGCACTGCTGGAGGGAGTGTAAACAGGTGCAGCCACGACACAAAACGGTGTGGAATTGCCTTAGACATTTCAGAATACATCGACCATATGATCCAGCTATTCCTCTGTGGTGTGTTTATCCAAAGAATGTGGAAACACTCATACACAGAGATCGGTGTACACCTCTATTTACCCTGTCCTTATTGCCGATATCCAAGACTTGGAAGCCTGCCTGGTGCCCATCA
>NW_025800571.1:0-1482 GCF_021613505.1 Equus quagga | reverse complement strand
AAATTCAAAGACAGCAACCAAGAGTCACGAAAGCACTCACACCTCGGCCAAGAGAACATACAGTGATTCAAGAAATACAAAATTAAACACTTGGACTGAAGGAGAACGGACTGATGAGCACATCTAAGGGAGATAGCTGAGAAAGACCATGACGAGTATACTGTGGAAAAGAAAAAAAGGTCCCAGAAAAGGCAAGGCGAACAGATATCACACCTGAATAATCCACAATGAAAGATGTGAGTCTTTAGACAGGCTCCGCTGGAACGTTTGAAAGTCAGAGAAATTCACAAGCCAAAAAAGGGCAGCGAAGCTCAAACCTGGGCTCACTGGGAAGCGTGAGTTATGAGACTGCTCCAAGCGGGCTCTGAAGCCCTGTGTCCATGAAGCTTGCCGGGACAGCAGACACACAATTATGACCAATCCTCTGACGTCACAGTTGCCCAGACAAACTACCTGGCCTCATCTACACAGTGCCATATTTGGGCTCAAGCAGCATATTCAAGCCCCATTGCACTCAAATGCAGGTTGCCAACGGAACATGAAAGGGGCCAGCCGGGGGTGCAGTGGTGAGGTCCGCAGCTTCTGGGACAGTGGCCCGGGGTGGGCCGGGTGGAATCCTGGGGGTGAGCCTCCTCACCGCTGCTTCAGTCATTCTGGGGCAGGCGTCCGAGGGGGTGTAGAGGCAGCTGGGAAGGGACGTTAGAAAGGGCCAGACTTGCACAGCAAATACAGGAGCATTGCCAGCAGATGTGAGCACAGTGATGCACTTCTGCCAAAACAGAACCAATTACAAGCTCCAAAGAATAGAAAAACGGAAGCTAAACACAAACGAAAATAAAACACATCTTTCCAGTACGAAGAAGAAGATCTCTATGAAGAACCTTAGCAACACAGGTGAAAGGTATGTCAATGGAAAACTAGCAAACGTTTGGGGAAAGAAATTCAAGACGACACAAGGAAAATGAAGGATATTCCGGGACATAGGAATGGAAGAATTAACACATTTGAAACGTCCATAGCGGAGAAAGGAATCTCTGGATTCCATGCAATCCCAGTCAAAGTTGCAGCCATATTTGCCAGAGAGATAAAAGGGAGAATCCTAAAGTATTTAGCCAGCAACAAGAGACCCTGAATAGGCCAAGGAATCCTCAGGAAAACGAACAAAGCAGGACGTATCACACTTTCTGATTTCAACATGGAGGACAAAGCACTAGGTACCGAAACGGCACAGCCCGGGCCCAAAAAGAGGCACACAGACCCACGCAACAGAATCGAGAGCCCAGAGCCCAACTCAAACATACATGGACAGCCCATTTGCGAAAAGGGAGCCAAGAGGAGACAGTGGACAAAGCAGAGTCTCTCCAAGAAACGGTGCTGGGAAGCCTGTACAGCCACATGGAACACAACGAGAGTAGACCATGATGTGCCACCTGGCACACGCACCACCTGAAATGGATTAAAGCCCTGAATGGCAGACTTGAA
>NW_025800570.1:0-1359 GCF_021613505.1 Equus quagga | reverse complement strand
GGTCCGAATTGGAATAAAGTTTTTTAGGACTGTAATGACCTGAATATGGAGGAAGCTTCTCGCAAACTGGGTGTAAAGAAGAGATTCAAGTATGGATTTTTTTTTTTCCAGCAAACAGTAAAGGGGTAATTTGGGGACATTACAGTCCTTAAAAACTTTATTCCAATTCGGAAGCAATCCATCATTTTCCTTTACATAGATCAGAACTCCTCGTCCCCCTGACCCCCACCTTCTAAATCCTGATTCTTGTTTACAGAGAAATGGTCAAAAATGAGAAATTGTGTATCACGGTTCAGAATCTATTCTTTAAAATGTCAGATTTCTGAGAGAGTTTAAAAATAAAGAAATGTATAAAACAGCTTTGATTCCAACATAGTGGGGCCATCGTTTTCTACACAAAATGTAGAATGACAATCTCAGAAGGAAACTTGAAATCGAATAAATCAAGGTTATCTCTAAAATAGAAAGAGAATAAAAACTGCCCGGATGTCACTGATCTGCTCTTTGAAACTATAGTTAGGTAGGGGAATCCTCCCAAGATTTTGGGGTGAAAAGTAATCACTGGTAGTCTCTCTAACGCAGTCACCCTCAAATCGCAGTGCTTTCGAGGGAGCGTCCAAGCAGAGAAACAAAACAGGATAAACAGTTCCCAGATTCTGTCGCTCATTTCCTCTTTTGAAAAGTGTAATTTTCAGGCTCACACCCGTTGACACACATTGCCAGGTACGCCGAATCCTTCCCGGAACACCGATGGGCCCACGGTGGGAACACACCGAGGCGCGGTGGCTGACGATGTTAATAAACTCGGTTCACGGCGTCTGGTGTACAGACGCCAGGGGCCTCTCGGCACCTCTGTGCGAGGCCCCCTCTCCGCAGCTCCCCTCCTGTCCACGCTGGTTCCTCCCCACAATCCTCCCCCTTCCGTGGGCCGCTGACACCTCCCGCGCCACTGGGGTGACTGCGGGGCCCGCGGTGGTTCTCCTTCCGGGACCTTCATCTGTTGATCCTCGCTCCACGGTGAGACGTGGCCCGGCGGTCAGCCCACGGTCCAGCCCGCCAATCAGTGACCTGATGGCTCTTTGAGTTTCTGCTCTCTTCCAAAGAGAAAGGATGAAAGTCACAAGGGTCTTAGGTCCAAATATTCAACATCGCAGACTTCCGGAAACACTTGCAGCTTGAAAGGTACGAACTCGTGAGTGACGTGTTGACTCTGTTGCACGCCAAATGCTGCTCCACAGGCTCGAGCACGTGGCGGCCCCAGGGCACTGCAAGGTCCCAGTTTGGGCGGACCCCTAAAACCGTGCTCTTCTTCGACCGGGTGGCAAAAAGGGAAGTGGGCACCATGCATTGGCCGGGAAT
>NW_025800569.1:0-1444 GCF_021613505.1 Equus quagga | reverse complement strand
AGAGCGACTTGTTTCTTAGCTTCCCATAGAGCTGGAAGCGAGACGCATTGGGGCCTGTCTCCCCTTCAGGAACCAAGGCGGGGCTTGCGCCTTGCAGCTCTAGCGCAATGTAGGACAGGGAAGAGCAGAAGTTCTACTTGAGCGAGATCAGGGATGGGCAGCAACTGCGTTTCACAGGGCTTTGCAGGAGAAGTTCCCGGTAGGCTGTAAGAGCACTGTGGAGAGCGAGGTGTTTCTTAGCTACCCAGCGAGCTGGAAGCCAGACGCTTTGGGGCCGGTCTACCCTTGAGGAAGCAAGGAGGCATTTGTGCCTTGCAGCCCTAGGGCAAGGTAGGACACGGCAGAGCAGAAGTTCTGCTCCAGCGAGATCAGGTCTGGGAAGCAACTGCGTATCCCAGGCCTTTGTAAGAGATGTTCCCGGTAGGCTGTAAGAGCACTGTGGGGAGCGAGTTGTTTCTTAGCTTTCCAGAGAGCTGGAAGTCAGACGCTTTGGGGCCTGTCTCCCCTTTAGGACCCAAGGCAGGGCTTTGTGCCTTGCAGCTCTAGGGCAATGTGGGACACGGCAGAGCGGTAGTTCTACTTGAGCGAGATCAGGGCTGGGCAGGAAATGCGTTTCCCAGGCTTTTGTACGAGATGTTGTCGGTAGGCTGTCAGAGCACTGTGGAGAGTGAGTTGTTTCCTAGCTTCCCAGAGAGCTGGAAGGCAGACACTTTGGCGCCTGTCTCCCCTTGAGGTACCAACGCAGGACTTTTTCCCTTGCAGCCCTAGTGCCATGTAGGACATGGCAGGGCAGAAGTTCTATCTCAGAGAGATCAAGGCTGGGAAGCAACTGCGTTTCCCAGGCCTTTGTAAGAGATGTTGCCGGTAGGCTGTAAGAGCACTCTGGAGAGCGAGTTGTTTCTTAGATTTCCGGAGAGCTCGAAATCAGACGCTTTGGGGCCTGTCTCCCCTGGAGGAACCAAGGCAGAGCTTTGTGCCTTGCAAGTCTAGGGCAATGTAGGACACGGCACAGCAGAAATTCTACTTCAGCGAGATCAGGGTTGGGAGCAACTGCGTTTCACAGGTCTTTGTAAGAGATGTTGCCGGTAGGATAAAAGAGCACTGTGGAGAGCGAGTTGTTCCTTAGCATCCACAGAGCTGGATGTCAGACGCTTTGGTGCCTGTCTCCCATTCAGGATCCAAGGCAGGGATTTGTGCCTTGTAGCTCTAGGGCAATGTAGGACAGGGATTAGCAGAAGTTCTACTTGAGCGAGATCAGGGATGGGCAGCAACTGCGTTTCACAGGCCTTTGTAACAGATGTTGCCGGTAGGCTGTAGGAGCACTGTGGAGAGCGACTTGTTTCTAAGCTTCCCAGAGAGCTGGATGCCAGACGCTTTGGGGCCTGTCTCCCCTTGATGAACCAAGGCAGGGCTTTGTGCCTTTGAGCTCTAGGGCAATGTAGGA
>NW_025800568.1:0-1750 GCF_021613505.1 Equus quagga | reverse complement strand
TAGATTTCCGGAGAGCTGGAAATCAGACGCTTTGGGGCCTGTCTCCCCTCGAGGAATCAAGGCTGAGCTTTGTGCCTTGCAAGTCTAGGGCAATGTAGGACACGGCAGAGCAGAAGTTCTACTTCAGCGAGGTAAGGGATGGGAAGCAACTGCGTATCCCAGGCCTTTGTAAGAGATGTTGCCGGTAGGCTGTAAGAGCACTGTGGAGAGCGACTTGTTTCTTAGCTTCCCAGAGAGCTGGAGGCCAGACGCTCTGGGGCCTGTCTCCTCTTGAGGAACCAAGGCAGGGCTTTGTGCATTGCAGCTCTAGGGCAGTGTAGGACACGGCAGAGCAGAAATTCTACTTCAGCAAGATCAAGGATGGGAAGCAAGTGCGTTTCCCAGGCCTTTGTAAGAGTTGTTGCCTGTAGGTTGTAAGAGAACTGTGGAGAGCGAGTTGCTTCTTAGCTTCCCAGAGATCTGGAAGCCTGATGCTTTGGGGCCTGTCTCTTCTTGAGGAACCAAGGCAGGGCTTTGTGCCTTGCAGCTCTAAGGCAAGGAAGGACACGGCAGAGCAGAAGTTCTACTTCAGCGAGCTCAGGGCTGGGAAGCAACTACGTTTCCCAGGCATTTGTAAGAGATGTTGCCGGTCGGCTGTAAGAGCACTGTGGAGAGCAAGATGTTGATTATCTTCCCAGCGAGCTGGAAGCCAGACGCTTTGGGGCCTGTCTCCCCTTGAGGAAGCAAGGAGGCATTTGTGCCTTGCAGCCCTAGGGCAATGTAGGACACGGCAGAGCAGAAGTTCTGCTCCCGCGAGATCAGGTCTTGGAAACAACTGCGTATCCCAGGCCTTTGTAAGAGATGTTCCCGGTAGGCTGTAAGTGCACTGTGGGGAGCGAGTTGTTTCTTAGCTTCCCAGAGAGCTGGAAGCCAGACGCTTTGGGGCCTGTCTCCCCTTGAGGTACCAAGGCAGGTCTTTGTCCCTTGCAGCTCTAGGGCCATGTAGGTCATGCCAGAGCAGAAGTTCTACTTCAACGAGATCAGTGCTGGGAAGCAACTGCGTTTCCCAGGCCTTTTTAAGAGATGTTGCCGGTAGGCTGTAAGAGCACTCTGGAGAGCGAGTTGTTTCTTAGATTTCCGGAGAGCTGGAAACCAGACGCTCTGGTACAAGTCTCCTCTTGAGGACCCAAGGCAGGGCTTTGTGTCTTGCGTCTCTAGGGCAATGTAGGACACGACACAGCAGAAGTTCTACTTGAGCGAGATCAGGGCTGCGACGCAACTGCATTTCCCAGGCCTTTGCACGAGATGTTCCTGGTAGGCTGTAAGGGCACTGTGGAGAGCGACTTGTTTCTTAGCTTCCCATAGAGCTGGAAGCGAGACGCTTTGGGGCCTGTCTCCCCTTGAGGAACCAAGGCAGGGCTTGCGCCTTGCAGCTCTAGCGCAATGTAGGACAGGGAAGAGCAGAAGTTCTACTTGAGCGAGATCAGGGATGGGCAGCAACTTCGTTTCACAGGGCTTTGCATGAGAAGTTCCCTTTAGGCTGTAAGAGCACTGTGGAGAGCAAGTTGTTGCTTATCTTCCCAGCGAGCTGGAAGCCAGACGCTTTGGGGCCTGTCTCCCCTTGAGGAAGCAAGGAGGCATTTGTGCCTTTCAGCCCTAGGACAATGTAGGACACGGCAGAGCAGAAGTTCTCCTCCAGCGAGATCAGGTCTGGGAAGCAACTGCGTATCCCAGGCCTTTGTAAGAGATGTTCCCGGTAGGCTGTAAGAGC
>NW_025800567.1:0-3203 GCF_021613505.1 Equus quagga | reverse complement strand
CATATATGGCCTTTATTATGTTGAGGTACTTTCCTTCTATACCCATTTTATTGAGGGTTTTTATCATAAATGGATGTTGGATCTTGTCGAATGCTTTCTCTGCATCTATTGAGATGATCATGTGGTTTTTGTTTCTCATTTTGTTAATGTAGTGTATCACGTTGATTGACTTGTGGATGTTGAACCATCCCTGTGTCCCTGGTATAAATCCCACTTGATCGTGGTGTATAATCTTTTTGATGTATTGCTGTATTTGGTTTGCCAGAATTTTGTTGAGGATTTTTGCATCTATGTTCATCAGTGATATTGGCCTGTAGTTTTCCTTCTTTGTGTTGTCCTTGTCAGGTTTGGGGATCAGGGTGATGTTGGCTTCATAGAATGTATTAGGGAGTGCTCCATCTTCCTCTATTTTCTGGAACAGTTTGAGAAGGATAGGTACTAAATCTTCTTTGAATGTTTGGTAGAATTCTCCAGAGAAGCCGTCTGGTCCTGGACTCTTATTTTTGGGGAGGTTTTTGATTACTGTTTCTATTTCTTTACTTGTGATTGGCCTATTCAGATTCTCCATTTCTTCCTGATTCAGTTTGGGTAGGTTGTATGAGTCTAGGAATTTATCCATTTCTTCTAGGTTGTTCAATTTGTTGGCATATAGTTTTTCATAGTATTCTCTTATGATCTTTTGTATTTCTTCGGTATCTGTTGTGATTTCTCCGTTCTGGGTTCTAATTTTATTTATTTGAGATTTCTCTCTTTTTTTTTAGTGAGTCTGGCTAAGGGTTTGTCGATTTTGTTAATTTTTTCGAAGAACCAACTCTTTGTTTCATTGATCCTTACTACTGTCTTTTTTGTTTCAATATCATTTATTTCTGCTCTAATTCTTATTATTTCCCTCCTTCTACTGACTTTGGGCTTTGTTTGTTCTTCTTTTTCTAATTCTGTTAGGTGTCGTTTGAGGTTGTTTATGTAAGATTTTTCTTGCTTATTGAGGTGAGCCTGTGTTGCAATGAAATTTCCTCTTAGGACTGCCTTTGCTGCGTCCCAAATAATTTGGTACAGTGTGTTTTCATTTTCATTTGTCTCCCGATAATATTTGATTTCTTCTTTAATTTCTTCAATAATCCAGTGTTTGTTCAGGAGCATGTTGTTTAGTCTCCACATTTTTGGCCCTTTCCCAGCTTTATTCTTGTAGTTGATTTCTAGTTTCATAGCATTGTGATCAGAAAAGATGCTTGATATTATTTCAACCCTCTTGAACTTATTGATGCTTGCTTTGTTTCCCAAGATATGGTCTATCCTTGAGAATGTTCCATGCGCGCTTGAGAAGAATGTGTAACCTGCTGTTTTTGGATGAAGTGTCCTATATATATCTATTAGGTCCATCTGATCTAATTTTTCATTTAATTCTATAATTTCTTTGTTGATTTTCTGTCTGGATGATCTGTCCATTGGTGTTAATGGGGTGTTGAGGTACCCTACTATTATTGTATTACTGTTGATGTCTCCTTTTAGTTTTGTTAAGAGTTTCTTCACGAATTTTGGTGCTCCTGTGTTAGGTGCATATATATTTACGACTGTTATGTCATCTTGGTGGAGCGTCCCTTTTATCATTATATACTGCCCCTCTTTGTCTTTCTTTATCTGTTTTGCTTTGAAGTCTACTTTGTCTGATATAAGTATGGCAAAACCTGCTTTCTTTTGTTCATTATTGGCTTGGAGTATTGTCTTCCACCCCTTCACTCTGGGTCTGTGTTTGTCTTTGGGGCTGAGGTGTGTTTCCTGGAGGCAGCATATTGTTGGATCTTGTTGTTTGATCCATCCTGCCACTCTGTGCCTTTCGATTGGAGAGTTCAATCCATTCACGTTTAGTGTGATTATTGAAACGTGGGGGCCTACTGTTGCAATTTGATGACTTGCTTTCCGGTTCTTTTGCATTTTGTCCTGATGGAGAGCTGTTACTTTGTATTATTCCTTCTGCTTATCTCCTTTGTTCTGGATTTTGTAACCCCTTTCCTTTTTTTGATTTTTCAGGAATGAGTTTCTTCCTGAGCAATTCTTGAAGAGGAGGTTTTGTGGTGAGGAACTCCCTTAACTTTTGTTTATCTGGGAAAGTTTTTATTTCTCCATCATATTTGAAGGATATTTTTGCTGGGTAGAGTATTCTTGGCTGCAAGTTTTTATCCTTCAGAGTTTTGAATATTTCATTCCAATCTCTTCTAGCCTGTAAGGTCTCTCCTGAGAAATCTGCTGATAGCCTTATGGGGTATCCTTTGTAAGTTATTTTCTTCTGCCTGGCTGCCCTTAGTATTTTCTCTTTGTCGTTGACTTTTGCTAGTTTCACTACTATATTTCTTGGGGTTGGTCTTCTTGTGTTAATAAAGCTTGGAGATCTATTGGCTTCTGTGACATGAAGTTCCATCTCTCTTCCCAAGTTTGGAAAGTTCTCAGCTATTATTTCTTTGAACAGGCCTTCTGCCCCCTTTTCCTTCTCTTCTCCCTCTGGTATACCTATAATCCTTATGTTGCATCTCCTAATTGATTCGGATAATTCTCAGAGAGTTTCTTCATTTCTTTTTAGTCTTAATTCTCTCTCCTCCTCTGCCTGCAGCATTTCTATATTCCTATCCTCCAAATTGCTAATTCTGTCCTCCATATTATTGACCCTACTGTTCAGAGAGTCCAGATTTTTCTTAATCTCCTCCATTGTGTTCTTCATCTCCAGTATTTCTAATTGGTTCTTCTTTACGGTGTCAAGCTCTTTTGTGACATAGCTCCTGAACTCGTTGAGTTGTCTATCTGAATTCTCTTTTAGGTCGTTGAGTGTTTTCATAATGGCAGTTTTGAAATCATCGTCATTTAGGTTGTAGATTTCATTGTCTTTGGGATTGTTTTCTGGATGCTTATCATTTTCCTTCTGTTCTGGAGATTTAATATATTTTTTCATACTGCTTTATGGTGTGGGTTTGTGCCTCCGCATAGAGATAGAGTTTAGTCACTGTTTCCACTTGTTGCGACTGGTGTGTGGGGGGGGGGCAGCTGTTTAGACTGCCCCAACCAGGAACCCTGTCAGCTGTTACTGACTGGGTCTGGACCCCTCCTCGTAGTCACAGTGGTCCTGTGGGGTCCCTTGTCGGTTGTTGGGGCTATCGCAAGGGGGCCTCAGGCTGCTGGCGCCTACTGCTGCAGCCCACCTAGACGTGCTCCCT
>NW_025800566.1:0-1404 GCF_021613505.1 Equus quagga | reverse complement strand
CAAGAACAAGCCAAAAGCAGTGAGGGAATAAAACGAGAGCTACTCCCATTGTGATTCTGGATATATGTAAGTGGCCTAATTGCACCAGTGACAAAATAAGTCACTTCAGGGCACTGGCTGGTCATTGGTTATATTTTGACAAATCTTTTAGCTTCCTCTCAACTGAACATCTTACCAACATTTCTCAAAAGAGGAGAACAGCCAGTCAAAGATCTCGGAAAATTGCACATAGAAAATAATCAGTAAATATTATTAATACACTCTCCCCCAAGTGGTACAAACTGGATAATTTCTGGGCTTCCAGTCTTTTCTCTCCTCCAGATGGGAATCATCACGTCCACCTCACCCAGTGTGTGTTGTGGAGAAAGAAGCGTAACAGACAGACAGTGCTCAGGATTCCTCTCATTCTTCTGTTTTACTGGCGGCATGGACTGTCTTTTCTGAGCCTCAGTTTCCTGGTGTCCATGTGGGATTGGGATCCTTACATCACGCACCTCGTGCCTTTCTCTGGGTGTGGTCAAGGCTGTTGATGGTCAGCAGGGCCAGGAGTCGGAAAGCAGAGCCAAACAGGGCCGGTGAGGGTAGGGAGATCAGGGACAAGCTGGAGTCTGCTGGGCACCTCTGCATGTCTCTGTCCATCCCCACATCTCACTACAGTGACCTTCAGTGAGTAACGGCCATTGCTTTACTTCTGCCTTCCAAGCTCCTCTCTTGGCCAACTCTAACTGGAACTGTACAGGGAGAATGATGCTGGGAAATATAGTTCCCAGTTTAGCCAAGTTGATACAACACAAGCCACCTATGTCATCAAGGAGACCACTCCTAGGAGAAGAGACCAGATGGACAAGAATGTGCCGACCACACGAAGCTCCTAGGCAAGAGCATTCAGATCCAAGGGAACCGTGCGTACAAAGGCTTAGCTTATGTGAAGAATAGAAAACAGAGCAGGGTGGGCTGGATCATAGGGAGAGAAGGGGAGGATGGTGTGAAATAAAGCTAAGCTATAAATACAGAATGGCCAGATCATTGTGGGCTCTATACGGCAAGGGGTTTGGATTTTATCTGAAGTGCAAGTCATTGAAGGGTTTTAAGCAGGGAAGTGACATGAGCAGATCTGAGTTTTCAGAAAGTCACACTGGCTGCTATGAGCTGGATGGCTTGTGGTGGGGCAAGAGAGGAGGCAGTAGAGAACACCCTGCACATAGATGTTTGTGTGTACACGTGGGTTTCTGTAATCCAGATGCCTGAAAGGCGGTCTCAGACAAGAAGTACACATGTTTTCCCTTAGGTAAGTGTGCAACTTGCTTCAGTATCACCTCGTTGAAGAGCCTTCTATGACCCTGCCGTCTAGCTATGTCGACCCCTGTTCTTACTTCATGGCACCTATTTATTTTCTTCTTAGCA
>NW_025800565.1:0-1138 GCF_021613505.1 Equus quagga | reverse complement strand
TTCCTCTTCATCTATTTGGAATGGTCTACCTTTCTGTAGCATCAGTATGCATTTTGAGGTGATTTTCCAGCCTTGGAAGTTCACCTTCTCTAATCTCTTTCAGCCCCAAAGCTTTATGCCGTCATTCTGGACCCCATTTTGGATTTTTTGCTTTTAGGTGAATTTATTGCCGCAACCCTGCATTAGAACATCCTATATCTTTCCGATTTGCATCCTAATCGAGGTAGACTTCCGTGTAGCTTACATCATCTTCCCCTGCGTAAGCATCATAGCAGGCCCTCACCACACACTTGTGCCTCATCATCTGTTTCACCCTCTCACACCTCCCCTATTTGTCTCTGGGAACCCCCAATCAAATGTCCCGTGCCACCTGTTCCTGTCCGCTTGTTTTTTCTTCTCCTCTTAAGTGAGGTCCTGCGGTTCTTGCCTTTCTCCCTGGGGCTTGTTTCACTTCCCTAAAACCCTCACAGCCATTCTGGTGGTCACAAATGGCTGGATTGCATCCTTGGTTCCGGCTGACTGGTATGCCATTGCGTGGCTATAGCCCATCTTCCTTCTGCACTCGTCCCTTGCTGGGCTCCATGGAGGCATCCAAGTCTTGGGTAGTGGGAGTGACGCTGTGGTGAACTCAGCGGTGCACATGTCTTTATGCGGGAGTGTTTCCGAGTTCTTTGGATCAACACGCCGCAGAGGAATAGCTGGATCATATGGGACATGGATTCTTAAAGTTCTGAGGCAGTTCCACACCGCTTGGCGTAGTGGCTGCACCGGTCTGCACTCCCACCAACGGTGCAGGAGGCTTCCCTTCTCTCCACCTCCTCTCTGACACTTGTTGCTTCCTGTCTGCTTCTTTATAGGCATTCTGACCACAGTGAGCTGCTGTGCCCTTGCAGTTTGCATTTGCATTGGCCTGAGACTTAATGACGGTGAACAAGTGTTCGTGCACCCGTTGGCCCTCTTTCGATCTTCTTGGCAGAAATCTCTGTTTCCATCTTTTGCCCAGGTTTTCATTGGCTTGTTGATTTTTATTCTTGTGGAGACGTGCGAGTTGATTGCATCTTTGGGCTTTTCATCCCTTGTCCGATGTGTGGTTTGCAAACATCCTCTCCCAGTCTTTGTGCTATCTTTGCATTCAGTC
>NW_025800564.1:3193-6213 GCF_021613505.1 Equus quagga | reverse complement strand
GGGCAGCAGACAAAACTCTCTGTCTGCCATTAGCAGAGGGGCCACGCTGAGCATTCACGGCTCCGGCAGAGGCCCGGAGAGAATCCCTGAGGGCGGGGCGACCCCCAGCTGCCGTTGCCCGCCCCGTGGGGCTAGGGATTGCCGGAGATCTCGGAGAGGACCTGGGCTGGGGAAATTTTCAAAAGGCCGGTCCTGCGACCCGGAGGGGAAACGCCGGAGCTCCGCCCGGGCAGCAGACAAAACTCCCTGTCTGCCATTGGCAGAGGGGCCACGCCCAGCATTCACGGCTCCGGCAGAGGCCAGGAGACAAGCCCTGAGGGCCGGGCGACCCCCAGCTGCCGTTGCCCACCCCGTGGGGCTAGGGATTGCCGGAGATCTCGGAGAGGACCGGGGCTGGGGGAACTTTCAAAAGGCCGGTCCTGTGACCCGGAGGGGAAGCGCCGGGGCTCCGCTCGGGCAGCAGACAAAACTCTCTGTCTGCCGTTAGCAGAGGGGCCACGCTGAGCATTCACGGCTCCAGGAGAGGCCCGGAGAGAATCCCTGAGGGCGGGGCGACCCCCAGCTGCCGTTGCCCACCCCGTGAGGCTAGGGATTGCTGGAGATCTCAGAGAGGACTGGGGCTGGAGAGAGTTCCAGAGACCCAGCTTAGTAGCCTAGGGGGAAACCCTACAGGCTCACAGCAGCCTTAGGGAAAGCCTCTGCACAGCACCAGTAGAAGGCACCCAGCCGCCAGCCACAAGGCTGGAAGACCCCAGGGCAAAAGCAGCATAGCTAGGTGTACTAACCACAGACTGTAGAAGATGCCAATAGCTCTCCTGTGACCTATAGAGGACAAGTGAGATTTGGTGGGTGCCGACAGCAACGGAGCGACAAATATAAGTGATCCCACCCCTGGCTGCTGGAAAAGCCCATAACACCGTTGCAGACCCCAAGGAGAGAGCACATCTAGGTGGGCTGCAACAGTAGGCACCTGCAGCCTGAAGCCCCCCTGTGACGGCCCCCACGGCAGAGGAGGGAATCCAAAGGGCCACTGTGGCTACGAAGAGGGGCCCAGGCCCAGTTAGCAACTACGGACAGGATTCCTGGTTGGTGAAATATAAACAGCTGCTCCTCCCACCGCAGCAGCTGAAACAAGTGAAAGGAGCAACTAAACTCTATTTCCATGCGGAGGCACAAATCAACAACATCAAGCAATATGAAAAAATACATTAAATCTCCAGAACAGAAAGAAAGCAACAAATATACAGAAAACAATCCCAAAGAAAATGAGATGTATAACCTAAATGACGATGACTTCAAAACAGCCATCATTAAGATTCTCAATGAGTTAAGAGAGAATTCTGACCGACAACTCAACGAGTTCAGGAGCTATGTCACAAAAGAGTTTGATACGATAAAGAAGAACCAAACAGAAATATTGGAAATGAAGAACACAATAGAGGAGATTAAGAAAAATCTAGATGCTCTGAACAGTAGGGCCGATAATATGGAGGAAAGAATTAGCAATTTGGAAGATGGCAATATAGAATTGTTGCAGGCAGAGGAGGAGAGAGAAGCAAGACTTAAAAGAAATGAAGAAACTCTCCGAGAATTATCAGACACAATTAGGAGATGCAACGTAAGGATTATAGGTATAGCAGAGGGAGAAGAGAAGGAGAAAGGGGCAGAAAACCTATTCAAAGAAATAATGGCTGAGAACTTCCCAAATCTGGTGAGGGAGATGGATCTTCAGGTGACAGAAGCCAATAGATCTCCAAACTTTATCAATGCAAGAAGACCAACTCCACGGCATATAGTAGTGAAGCTAGCAAAAGTCAACGACAAGGAGAAAATATTAAGGACAGCCAGGCAAAAGAAACTAACCTACAAAGGAACCCCCATCAGGCTATCAGCAGATTTCTCAGCAGAAACTTTACAGGCTAGAAGAGAGTGGAATGATATATTCAAAAATCTGAAGGACAAAAATCTACAGCCGAGAATTCTCTACCCAGCGAAAATATCCTTCAAATACGATGGAGAAATAAAAACTTTCCCAGATAAACAAAAATTAAGGGAGTTCATTGCCGCAAAACCTCCTCTTCAGGAAATCCTCAGGAAAACCCTCATTCCTGAAAAATCCAAAAAAGGAAAGAGGCTACAAAACCAAGAGCAGAGGAGATAAGTAGAAGGACAACAACAGAGAGTAGCAGCTCTATATCAGAACAGATTAAACCATGGGACGAGAAACAAAGGAAACTGAAAAAAACCGGAAAACAAGACACAAAATGGGAGTGGTAGGCCCCCACGTCTCAATAATCACTCTAAATGTAAATGGATTGAACTCCCCAATCAAAAGACACAGAGTGGCAGGATGGATCAAAGAACAAGATCCAACAATATGCTGCCTCCAGGAAACACACCTCAGCCCCAAAGACAAACACAGACTCAGAGTGAAGGGATGGAGAACAATACTCCAAGCTAATAATGAACAAAAGAAAGCAGGTGTCGCTATACTAATATCAGACAAGGTAGATTTCAAAGCAAAACAGATAAAGAAAGATAAAGAGGGACAGTATATAATGATAAAAGGGACTCTCCACCAAGAAGACATAACACTTATAAATATATATGCACCCAACACAGGAGCACCAAAATTTGTAAAGCAACTCTTAATAGAACTAAAAGAAGACATCAACAACAATACAATAATAGTAGGGGACCTCAACACACCATTAACACCAATGGACAGAACATCCAGACAGAAAATCAACAAGGAAATAATAGAATTAAATGAAAAATTAGACCAGATGGACTTAATAGATATATATAGAACACTTCATCCAAAAACAGCAGGTTACACATTCTTCTCAAGTGCACATGGAACATTCTCAAGGATTGACCATATTTTGGGAACCAAAGCAAACATCAATAAATACAAGAGAGTTGAAATAATATCAAGCATCTTTTCTGATCATAACGCTATTAAACTAGAAATCAACTACAAGAAAAAAGCAGAGAAAGGTGCAAAAATGTGGAGACTA
>NW_025800564.1:2445-3093 GCF_021613505.1 Equus quagga | reverse complement strand
ATATTATCTGGAGACAAATGAAAATGAGAACACGACATACCAAATCATTTGGGATGCAGCAAAAGCAGTCCTAAGAGGGAAATTCATCGCAATACAGGCTCACCTCACTAAACAAGAAAAAGCTCACGTAAGCAACCTCAAACGACACCTAACAGAACTAGAAAAAGAAGAACAAACAAAGCCCAGAGTCAGTAGAAGGAGGGAAATAATAAAAATAAGAGCAGAAATAAACGATATTGAAACAAAAAAGACAATAGAAAGGATCAATGAAACAAAGAGTTGGTTCTTCGAAAGAATTAACAAAATTGACAAACCCCTAGCCAGACTCACCAAGAAAAGAAGAGAGAAAGCGCAAATTAACAAAATCAGGAATGACAGAGGAGAAATCACAACAGATACCAATGAAATACAAGAGATCATAAGAGAATACTATGAAAAACTATATGCCAACAAATTGAACAACTTGGAAGAAATGGACAAATTCCTAGACTCCTACAATCTCCCCAAACTGAATCAGGAAGAAATGGAGAATCTGAATAGACCAATCACAAGTAAGGAAATAGAAACGGTAATCAAAAACCTCCCCAAAAACAAGAGTCCAGGACCAGACGGCTTCTCTGGAGAATTCTACCAAACATTCAAAGAAGA
>NW_025800564.1:721-2345 GCF_021613505.1 Equus quagga | reverse complement strand
ACCTATTCTCCTCAAACTGTTCCAGAAAATTGAGAAAGATGGAGAACTCCCTAACACATTCTATGAAGCCAACATCACTCTGATCCCCAAACCTGACAAGGACAACACAAAGAAGGAGAACTACAGGCCGATATCACTGATGAACATAGATGCAAAAATCCTCAACAAAATTTTGGCAAACCGATTACAGCAATACATCAAAAAGATTATACACCATGATCAAGTGGGATTTATACCAGGGACACAGGGATGGTTCAACATCCGCAAGTCAATCAACGTGATACACTACATCAACAAAATGAAAAACAAAAACCACATGATCATCTCAATAGACGCAGAGAAAGCATTCGACAAGATCCAACACCCATTTATGATAAAAACCCTCAGTAAAATGGGTATAGAAGGAAAGTACCTCAACATAATAAAGGCCATATATGATAGACCCACAGCCAACATCATACTCAATGGACAAAAGCTGAAAGCCATCCCTCTGAGGACAGGAACAAGACAAGGGTGCCCACTTTCACCACTCCTATTCAACATAGTACTGGAGGTGCTGGCCAGAGCAATTCGGCAGGAAAAAGAAATAAAAGGAATCCAAATAGGTAACGAAGAAGTAAAACTCGCGTTGTTTGCAGACGACATGATCTTATACATAGAAAACCCCAAAGAATCCACAGAAAAACTATTAGAAATAATCAACAACTACAGCAAAGTAGCAGGGTATAAAATTAACGTGCATAAATCAGTAGCATTTCTATACACTAACAATAAACTAACAGAAAAAGAACTCAAGAACTCTATCCCATTCACAATCGCAACGAAAAGAATAAAATACCTTGGGATAAACTTAACCAAGGAAGTGAAGGATCTATACAATGAAAACTACAAGACTTTCTTGAAAGAAATTGACGATGACATAAAGAGATGGAAAGACATTCCTTGCACATGGATTGGAAGAATAAACATAGTTAAAATGTCCATACTACCTAAAGCAATATACAGATTCAATGCTATCCCAATCAGAATCCCCAGAACATTCTTCACAGAAATTGAACAAACAATCCTAAAATTCATATGGGGGAACAAAAGACCACGAATTGCTAAAGCAATCTTGAGCAAGAAAAACAAAGCTGGCGGAATCACAATCCCCGATTTCAAAACATACTACAAAGCTACAGTGATCAAAACAGCATGGTACTGGTACAAAAACAGGTCCACAGATCAATGGAACAGAATTGAAAGCCCAGAGATAAAACCACACATCTATGGACAGCTAATCTTCGACAAAGGAGCAGAGGGCCTACAATGGAGAAAAGAAAGTCTCTTCAACAAATGGTGCTGGGAAAACTGGACAGCCACATGCAAAAGATTGAAAATCGACCATTCTTTTTCACCACACACCAAAATAAACTCAAAATGGATCAAAGACCTAAAGATTAGGCCTGAGACAATAAGTCTTTTGGAAGAGAATATAGGCAGTACACTCTTTGACATCAGTTTCAAAAGAATCTTTTCGGACACTGTAACTCCTCAGTTGAGGGAAACAATAGAAAGAATAAACAAATGGGACTTCATCAGACTAAAGAGCTTCTTCAAGGCAAGGGAAAACAGAATTGAAACA
>NW_025800564.1:0-621 GCF_021613505.1 Equus quagga | reverse complement strand
CAGCTCACTAATTGGGAAAAAATATTTACAAGCCACTTATCCGACAAAGGGTTAATCTCCATAATATACAAAGAACTCACACTGCTTAACAACAAAAAAACAAACAACCCGATCAAAAAATGGGCAGAGGACATGAACAGACATTTCTCAAAAGAAGATATGAATATGGCCAATAGACGCATGAAAAGATGTTCATCATCGCTAATCATCAGGGAAATGCAAATCAAAACTACACTAAGATATCACCTTACCCCCGTTAGATTGGCAAAAACATCCAAAACCAAGAACGACAAATGTTGGAGAGGTTGTGGAGAAAGAGGAACCCTCATACACTGTTGGTGGGAATGCAAACTGGTACAGCCACTATGGAAAACAGTATGGAGATTTCTCAAAAAGTTAAAAATAGAAATACCCTATGACCCAGCCATCCCATTACTGGGTATCTATCCTAAGAACCTGATATCAGATATCTCAAGAGTCCGTTGCACCCCTATGTTCATCGCAGCATTATTTACAATAGCCAAGACGTGGAACCAGCCTACATGCCCAGAAACTGATGATTGGATAAAGAAGATGTGGTATATATACACAATGGAATACTACTCAGCCATAAAAAAAGAC
>NW_025800563.1:0-2286 GCF_021613505.1 Equus quagga | reverse complement strand
AAACCAACCCAGATGACCACGGGTTCTCAGTGCTTCGTTTGACCTAGGCTAGGATAGCAAAGAGTCCTACAAGTGACCGGTGCAAATTCAAAGACAGCAACCAAGAGTCACGAAAGCACTCACACCTCGGCCTAGAGAACATACAGTGATTCAAGAAATACAAAATTAAACACTTGGACTGAAGGAGAACGGACTGATGAGCACATCTAAGGGAGATAGCTGAGAAAGACCATGACGAGTATGCTGTGGAAAAGAAAAAAAGGTCCCAGAAAATGCAAGGCGAACAGATATCACACCTGAATAATCCACAATGAAAGATGTCAGTCTTTAGACAGGCTCTGCTGGAACGTTTGAAAGTCAGAGAAATTCACAAGCCAAAAGAGGGCAGCGAAGCTCAAACCTGGGCTCACTGGGAAGGGTGAGTTATGAGACTGCTGCAAGCGGGCTCTGAAGCCCTGTGTCCATGAAGCTTGCCGGGACAGCAGACACACAACTATGACCAATCCTCTGACGTCACAGTGGCCCCGACAAACAAGCTGGCCTCATCTACACAGTGCCAGATTTCGGCTCAAGCAGCATATTCAAGCCCCATTGCACTCAACTGCAGGTTGCCAACGGAACATGGAAGGGGCCGGCCGGTGGTGCAGCGGTGAGGTCAGCAGCTTCTGGGTCGGTGTCCCGGGGTGGGCCGTGTGGAATCCTGGGGGTGAGCCTCCTCACCACTGCTTCAGTCATTCTGGGGCAGGCGTCCGAGGGGTTGTAGAGGCAGCTGGGAAGGGACGTTAGATAGGGCCAGACGTCCACAGCAAATACAGGAGCATTGCCAGCAGATGTGAGCACAGCGATGCACTTCTGCCAAAACAGAACCAATTACAAGTTGCAAAGCATAGAAAAACGGAAGCTAAACACAAACAAACAAACAAAAAACACAGCTTGCCAGTACGACTAAGAAGATCTCTATGAAGAACCTTAGCAAAACAGGTGAAAGCTATGTCAATCGAAAACTAGCAAACGTTTGGGGAAAGAAATTCAAGACGACACAAGCAAAAAGGAGGATATTCAGGGACCTAGGAATGGAAGAATTAAGACACTTGAAACGTCCATAGTGGAGAAAGGAATCTCTGGATTCCATGCAATCCCAGTCAAAGTTGCAGCCATATTTGCCAGAGAGATAGAAGAGAGAATCCTAAAGTTTCTAGCCAGCAACAAGAGACCCTGAATAGGCCAAGGAATCCTCAGGAAAACGAACAAAGCAGGACGTATCACACTTTCTGATTTCAACATAGAGGACGAAGCGCTAGGTACCGAAACGGCACAGTCCGGGCCCAAAAACAGGCAGACAGACCCATGCAACACAATCGAGAGCCCAGAGCCCAGCTCAAACATACATGGACAGCCCATTTGCGCCCAGGGAGCCAAGAGGAGACAGTGGACAAAGGAGAGTCTCTCCAAGAAACGGTGCTGGGAAGCCTGCACAGCCACATGGAACACAACGAGAGTAGACCATGATGTGCCACCTGGCACACGCACCACCTGAAATGGATTAAAGCCCTGAATGACAGACTTGAAACCGTGAAACTTGTAGGAGAAGACCTAGGCAGAGTGCTCTTTGCCATCAGTCTGAGCCGCCTATTTGGAAGAAGCCTGTCTGACTGGGCAAGGGCAGCAAAGGAGACAAGAAACAAACGGGACCACCTCAAATGCAGACGCTTCTGCCCAGTCAAGGAAACCATCGACTCAATGCAAAGCCAGCACAACAACTGGGAGTGGATTTTTGCAAAGCACACATCGGACAAAGGGTGAAAAGCCCAAAGATACAATCAACTCACATGTCTCCACGAGAAAAAGAACAAGCCGATGAAAACCTGGGCTAAAGATGGACACAGAGATTTCTCCCAAGAAGATCTAAAGAGGGCCAACAGGTGCATGAAAACTTGTTCACCCTCATTAAGTCTGAGGCCAAGGCAAATCCAAACCGCAATGACGTAGCAGCTCACTGGGGTCAGAATGGCTATAAGGAGGCAGACAAAAAACAACAAGTGTCAGAGAGGAGGTGGAGAGAAGGCAAGCCTCCTGCACTGCTGGTGGCAGTGGAAACCGGTGCAGCCACTAGGCCAAGCGGTGTGGAACTCCCTCCGAAATTTAAGAATCCATGTCCCATATGATCCAGCTATTCCTCTTGGACGTGTTTAGCCAAAGAACTCGGAAACACTACCGCCTAAAGACATGTGCACCGCTGAGTTCACCACAGCCTTACTCCCGCTCTCCAAGACTTGGAAGCCGCCC
>NW_025800562.1:0-2587 GCF_021613505.1 Equus quagga | reverse complement strand
CAGCTGGGAGATCTCCGTGCCCTCCGTGTCTCTCTCTGGGACCCTCCAGGCGCCCCGAGCACCAGGCTGGATCCCCCCGCCAATGGCAGGGAGAGACTCTCCCCGCGGGCTCAGGTGTGCAACTCCAAAGTTTCCCTCTGCGTTTAGGAGTAATTGCAGGGGGTTTAGGTAGGGTTCTGGTCACCTGTTTCCACCGTCGCTCCTCTGTTGTGTTCTCGCTCCTGCCCTAGACGTGCGTGGATCCTCTGGGGGCGTCCGTTGGAAGAAAGCCGCTTGCGTGTACCAGGCTGCCCGTCGCGGTCGGAGAGCCCTCACCTATTTCCACATCCTCCCGGAGGAGAGTCCATCCGCCTTCCGATGTATAGTCGCGTGGGTGTCTCAGACGTCCTGAGATGCTGTCTGGATATCCTTTGTCAAGCGATAAGTGTCCAAATAATTGTAGACTCGAAGGGCGAGAGACAAAGAGGACTACTCACGGCGCCATGTACACTGCTAGACTCAAAGCTCTTGGCCGCACCCATTTACGTTCTCACCAGCAGTGCACAAGGGCTCTCTTTTCTCCACATCCTCGCCAACACTTGTTATCTCTTGTCTTCTTGATGATAGCCATCCTAACAGGTGGTCTAGTTTTTCATTGACTTCCACTATTTCCTTGTTGACCTTTTGTTTCTATGATCTATCTATTGATGTAAGTGGATTGTTGAGGTCCCCTACTATTACTCTGTTGTCATTAATAGGTCTCCTACTATTACTGTGTTGTCATTAATATCTTATTTTAGGTTTGTTAATAGTTGCTTTATGTACTTTGGTGCTCCTGTGTTGGGAGCATATATGTTTATAAGTGTTAAGTGTTATGTGTTCTTGGTGGAGAGTCCCTTTTATTATTATATACTGTCCCTTTCTTTCTCTTTACTTGTTTTGTCTTGAAGTCTACGTTGTCTGATATAAGTATGACAACACCTGCTTTCTTTTGTTTTCCATTAGCTTGGAATATAGTCTTCCATCCCTTCACTCTAAGCCTGTGTTTGTCGTTGGAGCTGAGATATGTTTCTGTAGACAGCATATTATTGGGTGTTGTTCTTTAACCCATCCTGCCATTCTGTGTCTTTTGATTGCAGAATTTGATCTTTTACCTTTAGAGTGATTATTGACATATGAGGTTTTAATACTGCCATCTTATCACTCGCTTTCCAGTTCTTCTGCATTTCCTTTTTTTTCTTTTCCCATGTATTTCACACTGCAAATTTGATTTGGTAGTATTCTATGGTGTTTTTCTTCATTTTATCTTTCTTTATCATTCATGTCTCTGTTCTAGTTATTTGTTTAGTGGTTACCTTTAGGTTTGTATAAAAAATCTCATAAATGAGATAGTCTATTTTCTGATAGACTCATTTCCTTAGACTATGCCAATTCTGTCTGTTTCCTCTTCCCCTTCTAAGTTCCTCTTCACCTTCTAAGGTATTGTTGTCATATCTTATTCCATTTTGTGTTGTGAGTTTGTGCTTAAAATGATGAGATTATTTTTATTTTGGTGTTTTCTTTCTTTTTATCTTTAATGTTAAAGTTAAGTGTTTTCTAACTTGATCTGCTAGAGAGCTGCCATTCTCTGATTATTGCCTGTCTATTCATCTCCTTACTCAGTGCTTTGTAGCCCTTTTCCTGTTGTTTGTTCAGGTATAAGGGCCTTCTTGAGGGTTTCTGGTAGGGGGGCTGAGTCTTGTGGTGATGAACTCCCTCAGTTTTTGTTTATCTGAGAAAGTTTTTATTTCTCCATCATATCTGAAGCATATATTTGCCAGGTAGAGTATCCTTGGCTAAAAGATTTTGTCTTTCACACTTTGAGTATATCATTCCACTCCCTCTTAGCCTTTAAGGTTTCTGTTGAGAAATCTGCTGAATGCCTGAAAGGCGCTCCTTTGTAAGTCATTTTCTTCTGCCTTTCTGCCCTTCATATTTTCTCTTGGTCATTGACTTTTGCCAGCTTTACTACTGTATGCTTTGCAGTAGGTATTTTTACATGGAGGTAATTAAGAGATCTATTGACTTTGTTCACTTGTATTTCCAACTCTTTCCTCAAGTTTGGGAAGTTCTCAGCTATTATTTCTTTGAACAAGATTTCTGTTCCATTCTCTTCTCTTCCCCCTCTGGAAAACCTTTAATCCTTATGTTGCATTTCCTAGTTGAGTCAGATACTTCTCTGAGAACATCATCATTTCTTTTCAGTCTTAGTTCTCTCTTCTCCTCCATCTGAAGCTTGTCCACGTTACTTTCCTCTAAGTTGCTAATTCATTCCTCCATAATGTCAGCTCTGTTGTTTAGGTCCTTCAGATTTTTTTTTTTTAAAGATTTTAGTGTTTCCTTTTTCTCCCCAAAGCCCCCTGGTACATAGTTCTGTATTCTTCATTGTGGGTTCTTCTAGTTGTGGCAAGTGGGACGCTGCCTCAGCGTGGTCTGATGAGCAGTGCCATGTCCGTGCCCAGGATTCGAACCAATGAAACACTGGGCCGCCTGCAGAGAAGCGCGTGAACTTAACCACTCGGCCACAGGGCCAGCCCCTGACTTCAGATATTTTTTATCTCATCCATTG
>NW_025800561.1:0-9045 GCF_021613505.1 Equus quagga | reverse complement strand
AACACACAGCTACAGAAACTGACATACACTCACACACAGGCATGGACACACCGAGATGCTCATACATACAACAGACATGCAAGCAAACACAACTCTACCAGGCAGAGCAGACAGACAGACAGACACACACACACGGTGTAAACACACAGGCAATCCCACAGAAACATGGACATGGAGGTATCAGGGCAGCTGGATAGCGCAGTTACCCACAGACACACACAGACACGCGGCATCGTCTCACACATACACAGCAGACACACAGATGTACGCCTCCATACAACCCACACGCACACTCACACGTCATGGACCCACGGATAAACAGGTCACTATGCACGTAGATGCATAATGTGGCCATGCCTATATTCGCTCTCAAAGGCAGCCAGACCCCACCTGGACATGCACGGACACGGACACCCAAGGAGATGCTATATCCATAACTTACACACAGAAACGCATGCATGCATGCAGAGGGATGGCCCCTACAGTGACCTGGTGAACCAGAGGGTCAGAACTCAGGCATGCGGGCTCTGAAGAAACCTCCACAGTCCAGCCTGGCCACATGCAGGGCTGCAGGCCGGAAGAGCAGCAGCCTTTCCCTGCCCTGGCCAGCTGGCTATTCTCCAGGCCCTGGTGCAGATGGGGGGGCCAAGGAAGGGGCGGTCCAGCTGGCCGCCTGTGTTGCCTGCCTCTTGCAGTCCCAGCCCTCTTCTCTTGGCTGTGTGACCCTGAAGGCCTCCTCCCCACCGCTGAGTGCGCCCTCGATTTCAATTTCTTTTGGAAAATGAGATGATCTGTCAGAACTGGTTCCAAGTCCTGCAGGACAGCAACTGGCTGGGGCCACGAAGCTGCTGCCTGTTTTAGAAGGACCGTAAACACTCCGGCTCACCACGGCCACTACGGTCCTCTCCTGCCGGGCCCTGGAGGCCGAAATCCTGGAAGGATGTCTTCCTAGACTTTTGTTTTCCTGCGTGTGTGTGTATATGTGCATGTATATCCATTCATGTATATATACACACCTTATCAGTATTTTTTTTTTACAAAAATGGGCTCATTCAGCAAAAACTGTATGACACCATACACAGATTTCCCCTTAACATATCATGAATACATTTCTCTGCTAATAAATATCTACACTTTGTTTTTTTTTTTTAAATAATATTAAATTTTTGACTGATTCTAGGTTTATAGCCAAGAGAGCACAGGAGTTCCTGTGTACTCTTCACCCAGCTTCCCCGGATGCTAACGTCTTGCATAACCATGCTATATCTGCCAAAACTGAAAACTTAACGTCAGTAAAATATTATTAACTAAACTATGCACTTCATTAGGATTTTGCCAGTTCTTCCACAAAAGTCTTTTTCATATTCCAGGACTCCATTTTGGATGCCACGTGGCATTCGGTCTAAGTCTCTTCCTTTGGCTCCTCTGGTCCCCGACAGTTTCTGAGTCTTCCCTTGTTTTTCGTGACCTTGACGGTTTTGAAGAACACTTCTCAGGCATTTTGTAGAATGCCCCTCAGTTCAGGTTTGTGTGATGTCTTTCTCATGATGAGACTGGGGTACGGTTTTTGAGGGAGAAGACCACAGAGGTGAGGTGCCCTTCTCATTGCATCCTGCGGAGTACCTGACATCTCCACGATTTATCTCTGCTGACGTTAAGGGAAGGGAGTGTCTGCTGGGTCTCTCCTCTGTAAAAGTACTATTTTCCCCCTTCCACTCCATCCTTTAGATACCAGCCATAAAGTCCATGCCGCACTCAAGGGGAGGAGGATTAAGCTCCACCTCTTGGTGGGCGGGGCATCTACGTGTGTTATTACAACCTGATTTTAACGACAGGACATCATTCTGTTTTATGGATCTGCTGTCGTTTATTTAGCTGGCACCGCAAGGTCGTCCATGTCTGTTGCTTTTGGTCTTTCCTTTTACAAACAAAGCTGCAAAGAACGATGCTGTAGCTCAATCTCAGATCCAACAAATATTTTTGAAGCCGCTCCTCTGTAACAGGCGCTGCACACTCGGTGAACAGTGTCCGTGGACCTCTTTCATTTTGTTGTCTTGGAATAAATTCATGGGTGTTAGGATTGCTGGGCTGAAAGATAAGCACATTTCTAAGGTTTTTGATAAGTATCACTAAACAAACCTCCAGGAAAATTGTACCAATCTACGCTCTGGATTGACATTTTTTTCTTTTTCAATCTTTTTTTTCTTATTGCAAAAATAATTCATGTTTTCATGAGATAACTGAAAATTACTTAACTGACATTTGGTGATATTAACGAATTACTGTTTTGTTTTAGATGTGGTAATGATATTGTGGTTCCTTTTGAAAACTAGTCCTTATCGTTTGGAGTCACGCACTGAAGTATTTACGGAAGAAATGATATAAGCTGGGGATTTGCTTCACTCTGATGTCGGAGGGGAGTAGTGTGAGTAGGGGGTACGCCTGAAATGAGAGCCAGCTAAGTTGATAACTGTTGAAGCTGGGGGTTGAGAACACGGACCTTCATCATATTAGTAAAAAACTGTGTTAGTAAAAAACTAAAAGTTTGTTAAAAACATTTTACACACAATATAAATCTATAGCTTAGGTGAGAGTCCCATTCTCAGCAAACAACAGTTTGGTGTGTGCGCCTGTGGACTTTTTCTACGCAAATACTAACTTTGTATTTTGCACATACACATATACTTAAAACAGGAATGAGCCACCACTATTTACAACATTTTCCCACTCACTGTTAAACTTCACCATACTTTGCAGATAGCTGGCCACTTCAACACTGTCATTCTTTAACAGCTTGGTGGCACTCTCCAGTATCAAAGAACCATAATTTATTTATCTGATCCTCTAATGGTAGATAGCTGGCACGTCTCCAACTTTCTGCTCTTAAGAAAAACAGTGCAGTGAAAATCCTTGTAGATAAGATACCTTTGTGCACCTGTGTGAGCAATTCCACAGCCTATCTTCCTAGAGGTGGAATTGCTAGGTACAAGGGTGTGCCTATTTAAAAATTTAATACAATGGCTAAGTTGCCCTTCTGGTGGACTTTGTATATCCAATGTGTAACAGACTCTCCCAGTACATATCTGAAGACTAAGTCATTTGGCGCCTACAGTAGAAAAGCATCATGGAGTCGGAGCTGGAAGGGGCCTCCAAGATCTTCTGATCTCGCTCCCAGGGCAGCCACCCAAGCCTCAGAGAAGGGTGGGGTCCAGGAAGCACCCTTGGCTAGGGGTTGTGTGGAGCAGTAGTTATGAACATGCTTCCTAAGTCTGAATCCAGGCTTACCGCTTAGTGGTTGTATGACCTTGAATAAGGTACTTGACCTCTCTGGGCCTCAGTTTCCTAATCTGTAAACTGGGAGTAATACTAATCCTGGGTGGCAATCAGGGAGGGGCTAGGAGGCTTTTCTTGAAGTTTCATTTGTACCATTCTAATTAAAGTATATGTGCATTTGGGGTGGCTCTGGGAAGACTGACAGAGGATGGGGGGGGTACTAAGGACCCCCATCAGGCACCACTTGGCTCTGCCAAAGCTGACTTCCAATGGTGATATTAGGTGTGGTGAGATGATATGTGAGGGACACCCAGTCCCCGGCACAGAGCCCAGCACGCTGTCAGTGCTCCATGGCCGTGGACCTCCCAGACAGCTTGCACGATGGCTGACAGGCGCTGGACCAAGACCATAGAGACTGACCTGTCTGAGAGACTGGCCAGGACAGGGAGGCCCAAGTGACGGGGAAAGAGGGAACCCAAAAGGGCTAGCCAAATCTGGCCCACTGCTTGTTATTGTATGCAAAGTTTTACTGGGACACAGTCACACTCTTTCATTTATGTGCTGTCTACGAATGCCTCCAGGTGACAATGGCAGAGTTGAGCAGTTGCAACAGAGACCATATGGCCTGCAAAGCACAAAATATTTACTATTTGGCTCTTTACAGAAAAAATTTGCCAATCCCAGCATTGGGGTTATAGGCATCACAATAAGTGCTGATAGTTCTTGAACACTTACTATGTTTCAGGTACTATTCTAAACATGTCACGTACGTTTTATTTAGTCCTCACAATAACCCCATGAAGTAGACACTATTTGTGGTAGCTAGTCTCAAAGATGGCCCCAGTGAACCACGCCTCCTGGAATTCACGCCCTCATGTGGTCCCCTCCCACGTGGAGTCTTGGGCATCCTTGTGCTGACTAATAGAATGCAGAGTGATGGTGCATCAGTGCCAGGCCTAACCTTTAAGATGACTGGTAGCTTCTGCCTCCTCCCTCTTGGAACACTTTGGGGGAACCCTGAGATGCCACTTAAGAGATGCAGGGAGAGGCCATGGGGAAAGGAAAGGCTCTGAGACTGTAAGGAGAGGGAGTGGCCTAGATGGCTGGTTTTGGTCTAGCCTCCAGAGGACTCAGCTCGGTCACCATCTGACTGCACTCACAAGAGAGACCCCCAGGCACGCCCAGCAGAAATGCTCACTGAGCCCAGTGAACTCACAGAACCATGAGAGGCAGTAAGACGGCAGTTCAGATGCTAGTTTGGTAGGGGTGAAGTGGCTTCATGCAGCAATAGACACCTGAGATGGGACCTCGACTGGGACTCTCCCAGGTCTATCTGACCTCCAAGCCTTTTCCTCCCCACTCTCGCTTAACCAGTGGTCCGCCCTCTGCATGGACATTAGAACCCCCCCAAGGAGCTTTTCCAGATGTTAATTAAATTAGAATATCTGAGAATGGGGTGGCCCAGAGTAGGTTTTTTTATTTTTTTTCTAAAGATTTTATTTTTTTCCTTTTTCTCCCCAAAGCCCCCCGGCACATAGTTGTATGTTCTTCGTTGTGGGTCCTTCTAGTTGTGGCATGTGGGACGCTGCCTCAGCATGGCTTGATGAGCAGTGCCATGTCCGCGCCCAGGATTCGAACCAACGAAACACTGGGCCGCCTGCAGCAGAGTGCGGGAACTTAACCACTCGGCCACGGGGCCAGCCCCTAGAGTAGATATTCTTAAAAATCTCCCAGGATCTGAGAACCACAGCTCCATCCACTGTTTCCAAAACTTGCCTAACGATAAGAAATGCCTGGCACACTTATTTAAAAGACAGATTCCTGAGCTCCAACGACACACTGATTCAGAATTCCCATGAGAAGGCCGTAGAGTTAACACGTTCCTCCTGGTGAATCTTATTATCAGTTTTAGAAGAGAAAGGGCTTGAGTGGCCTGGGGTTCGCCGGTTCTGATCCCGGGTGCGGACATGGCACGGCTTGGCAAGCCATACTGTGGTGGGTGTCTCATGCATAAAGTAGAGGAAGATGGGCACGGATGTGAGCTCAGGGCCAGTCTTCCTCAGCAAAAAGAGGAGGATTGGTGGCAGATGTTAGCTCAGGGCTAATCTTCCTCAAGAAAAAGAAGAGAAAGGGTAAGAGGAGAGTCAGCTCCCAGGTTGGGAGAACTGTTGGGCAGTTTCCTGTCAAATCAAACACAGGCTTACCGAAGAACCCTGTCATCCCCTCCTCGGTGTACAGAAATAAGTCCCTAAGTCCACCAAAAGACGCGCACAAGGATGTCCCTAAGAGCTTTCTTCATGATAACCCAAACTGGAAACATCCCAAATGGACACCCATGGGAGCATGGCCAGATGAACTGCAATATAACTACACAATGGACTGCGAGGGGGCAGTGAAAAAGCATGAAGCACTGATACACACAACACCATGGACAAATTGCTTGGACGTACTGTTGAGTGAGAAAAGCCAGACACAGAGAGTGCAGGTTCTACTTATAGACAGTTCACGGACAAACCAGACTAATGTGTGATGACAGAGATAACACAGCGGTTACCTGTGTGTGCGTGCCTATTTGTGCGAGGTTCCAAAGCTTGATGTGAGAGCCGATTTTCCTGTGTGTGTGTGTGTGCGTGTGTGTGTGTAAGTTCTGCTCCCTCACAGGATGCCATCAGGTGCAAAGAGCAGGACTTGCATTTGGGGCCCACCTGTCCTTGTTCACTTCTTTGCTGTTTATTTGAGATACACATTGTACACTGAGACGTGCACAATAAAGGGAGCACATCTCAGGTGTACAGCCCAGTGAATGTTGACATGTTTCCATTGGGTATTTGACCTTGTGTGACGTGCTATTCTAGGCTCCTGCAAATGGAACCCAAGGCTTATGTTTGCGTGGGTTTTATAATCGTGTGTGGGAAATACGACAATATGAGACAGAACAGCAAGTGTGGCTTCATTCACTCGGCAGGGCTTTGTGAGCAGCCATTATGTGCCAGGCACTGAAGTAGGCCTGGGGGAGACAGCAGGAATGAGATCCAGCCCTGCCCTCTGGCGCCCAGTCTAGTCAAGTTCTGGAGGGCAGCACAGTGAGTGGCTAGATCCACATATTCCACCTCCTGAGTGTTTCCCAGATTCATTCTGATCTCCACCTCCCACTGACCCCGTCCTAGCTCAGACCCCCACCTTCTCTACGCTCTGGGCTATTGCAGTAGCTTCCCGGTTGATCATGTTTCCGGTCCTCCACCTCTGACTCATTCTCCAGGCCAACAGCCCTCATTTAAGCGCTCAATCTGAAAGATCCATTTACTGGTTCCCCATTGACCAGGCAGCTCTAGTATTGCCTGTGTGGGCTTGAATCCTCACATAGAGGGTCTATACTGTGACCACAGGCAAGTTCTTTAAACGCCCTGAGGCTCATGTGTGTTTTCTGTAAAATGGAAATAAAATAACAATAATATTGATAAACAACATGACCTATCTCCCTGAAGAGGCTGAGCCTTAGTCTGTCATGATGGGATTCCCACAGCGTGTGCCCTCGGGCGCCCCATCTATTTGTGGTTCCCAGTCACTCTCACTGCTCCTTACTCTCCCTCTCTGTACGACCCAGTCATGCTGAGGTGCTTGCATTCATGCACCCTTTGCTTTCAAGGCCCCAAGCTTCTGCTCACATGCTCCTTCCATCTGGAATGCCTTCCCTCTACCTTCTCCTGGCTGGGAGTTCAGCTCAGAACTCGGCTCAGCCACTGCCTCCTCCAAGGAGCCCTCCCTGAAGCTGCATAAGGAGCCGGCTGCCCTTGTCTGGACCCTCACCACGCCCCGGATTGGATTTGTTTGTCCGCCTCCTGTTTCTTTTTGTCTCCACTTGCTGGAGTATGAGCTCCTTCTAGGCAGGGCTGAATCAAACGCGTCTTTATCCCCCAGTTGTGGGGCCCTCCCATTCAAGGCAGCTGCTGGATGTGTCCACCGACCTGAGCAGAACATCCCAAGCTTTTTCTTAAGGGAAGTGGCCTTTGCATTGACCTTGAGGCATGGGTAGGACTTTTTAAAAAATTATTTTAAAAGTTGTATATACACACAATACCAATCTAAAAAGAACAAAAGGGCTTACAGTGAAAACTAAAAGTAGGCCACCTCTCAACCACTCAGCTCCCCTCCCCAGAGGCGCCATTAGGATCAGTTTCTGAGTGTTCTATGCAGGCGAGAATTGTCTGTCTCCCCCCCACCCCACACACCCTTTTTTATTTTGCAAAAATTTAAACCAACAGAAAAGTTGCAAGAATCGTACAACAAACACCCTTTGCCTAGATTCACTAATTAACATTTTGCCACATTGCGCTAAATATTTTAGAAGCACTATATCATATAATGCTCACAGCCACCATACCATCATGCCAATTTTGTAGATGAGGTAACTGAGGCAGCCAGCAGGTGGAGGGACCTGCCCAGGGCTGCAGAGCCAGTGAGGGGTGGAGCTGGGCCTCCCGCTTAGGCTGCCCAGAACTTTGACCCACCTGCCTTCAAAGCTCCCTTTGGAGAAAAGCATTTTCCTACACTCAGTTGAAATCCACCTCTCTGAGATACTCACCAGATGATCAGTGGAAAAGTACACATCTCTGGGAGCATTTGCTACTTCTCTTAAAACCTTCCCACTCCCTAAGCAACAGCTGCTGTCACGGCTGCTAACACATGCTTCAGCGTCACCTCCTCCGTGAGGGCTGACTTAGCTCACCCCCTGTTTAGAAACTCCCCTCATGGACTCCGGCTGCCAGCAGGCTGACATTCACAAGCCCGAGCTCAGAATCCAAGGCCCTGGGTGTTCCAGCCCTCATGCATCCCTTTAGCTTCATCCGTCCCGCTCCCTCCTCCTCTACCTCCACCTCTAGCCATTCTCAGCCTCTCAGTGGCTGCTTACCTTTCCCTTCCTCCTTGCTGCCGCCCCTGATTTTCCCGAAGACCACATTTCCCCATCTCTGGGTTCTCGAACCTTCTGCCTGTGCCTCCTTTACAGTTTTCTCCAGGTGGTTGTTTGGCCACCAGACTGGACAGTGGAGGTTTGGAGCGTCAGTTCAGCCCCTCCTAGCAGAGTGCCCCTGCATAAATTACTGCAGGCGTCCGAGCCTTAATTTCCTCAAGCACGTAATGGGTGAAAGATGCCGTGCTCAGCACCTGGCAGAGAGTCGGCCTTCACTAATCGCCCATAATAGAACTGACAGCTCCTCAAGGCTGACATCTTCTCTTACTCATCCCTGGAAACCCTCCCTCCTATTTCTTCACATCTCCTCGCCTCAGTTTCCTCACATGTAAAATGGAGATGATGATGGAGAGGCTGTGAAACTTTAATGAGCTGATGCATATCGAGCGCCTGGACATTATCTAACCCTTGTTAATAAGGCTAACTAGGACTCCTCCGACGGGGGGCCTGGCGCATAGTAGGTGTTAAAACAAGAACTCAGAGCTTGGCCCGGGTGTCCAGAATGGGCGCAGGAAGACAAGGCTAGAAGCGAGGTTTGCGGAGAGCCGGCCGGAGGTCTGCCCCGCCCCCGCAGACCCCCGCCCCTTGCAAGCCCCCCGCAGGCCCCCGCCCCGGCCCCGCAGCTGTCAGGGGCTCGGCGGCCTGGGCGCCAGTCCACCAAACCTGAACGTCCCATCCCCGCGCCCCCACCTTCCTGCGCCTGCACAAGTTACCTTGCGCCCGGCGGCCCTTCGTCCCACCCCCGGCTCCCATTGGCCAAGGGCTCCCTTTGTTAGCCGGGTGAGCCGCTGCCATAGGCCGGC
>NW_025800560.1:0-1338 GCF_021613505.1 Equus quagga | reverse complement strand
ATAAGAAATACAAGCAGTATGTTTAACCCAATGAATAAGGTTTTGAAGTAGTACAGAAAACTGATCCGGACTAGGAGTTCAATGAATCGTTTAGAGTTAGGGTTGATAAGACATGGATTTAATTTGGTGGTGGGGATAGGAAGCCAGAAATATTTTGATGGCAGTCAAGAATATGGATACAACATTCAGTTTTTATAATGGCACAGTACTGCTCTTGTGCTGCTGTCAAGACATCCAGTGCCATTTGGATTTGGAGGACTGCATTTCACATTTGGGATTCTTCGAAATTCAGCAGTGAAGTGCCATATTGAGTGTCATTTAATGCCTTCATAATAAATTTGTTTAGGACTTCCATGTGCAAGACGACATTTTGGATTCCTAATGAGGGAAGGAAAATTGAGGAAAGATGGTCATACCAGTGGAAGACACAGCTGGTTCAGCGTTGCTGCAAGTTGGGTAGGTTGGCAGGAGGAGATATAGTAGATCTCATTGTACCTTGCATCCAGACAAAGCCTAGGGTGCATCATCCAATCAATCCAGGTGGCAGCCAAGGCTGTAAATTGGAGCCACATAGCCACTGAGCACAATTAGGGGCTAACCAATGTGTGCGGGGCCATCTATCCCAGTCAGTCCCAAACCAATCAGTATTTTTTTAAGCCTATGATATGAGAACACATATAACAGCGAATTTTTCCCATCGGTCAGGTGTTAATAGGCGATGTATCACAAGCGTGATTGGTTTGTTCCCAACAGAGAGTGACCTTTGACTGAGTTGACCACGAGTAGGAGTGAACCAAATATATTCATCCCAAATTTGATATTGTCCATCCTATGCGTATCGATAAGTTGGGGACTTTACATTTGGAACTTGTTGTTTAGGATCCACCTATGACAAGGCAAATCTAGTTAGTATTTGGGCAGTAGTATTGAAGGAAAATGTTTGATTGTGGCCAGGGAACTCCCACGTGTCAGACATAGATGGCAACAAGTAGACATTACAATTAGTAATAGATGAATCTTGCCAAAGAAAACAGCTAGAATCTAGTATCCAGGAATGCCTATTATAGCTTCTACAGAAACATAATTTTTGTCTCTTAAATCACCCTCATTTTTACAAAAGATAGCCAAATTAGGATTAACTGGTTTTCAAATAAAGTGCAGTTTCAATACAACTTTCTCCAATTATTTACATATCAGCAGCAAGAATAGTAATTGCTCATACAGGCTTTTTAAAATCTGCTTTGCTAGAATTTTTTCTGACGAATCTCAGATTGAACTGTGAAGGCCTCTCGAGGCCAGAAAAGCCAAGCCAAGGACTTGTCATCAGATTTTGCCTGT
>NW_025800559.1:0-1794 GCF_021613505.1 Equus quagga | reverse complement strand
AGTGTATGTCTGTGATCTTCTGTGACATTTTGGAAGAGTTGTACAAGAGAGAATAGGTAAATGTTAAATACAATTGAATTGAAACATATAAATTGAAGCTTCTGGGAAATGTAATAAACAGAACCTACTATAAATAAGATTGTAAAGCATGGTAAAAAATATTTTGGCACACAAGAGAAAAAAGAAAAAAAAAGGAAGAAATAATTAGAAAGAAGATTTTAAATATCATACTTCCCAGATCTAAAGGCACAATTCTACAATAATACAAGTTGTATACAAAGATTCAATAATACAAATTGTTTAATCCACATAATAACATCGTTTGGGAGATAAGAAACAATTATATTTAATTTGCAAATTAGTTTTCAGTTGAATTCAGACAGAAGAAAGGTGAAAATTTACCAGATAAGGCAATAGCTCTTAACTACAGATGATCATATATCCCTCTCCACTCCCAAAGGGACGTTTGACAATGTCTGGAGACATTTTTGATTGTCACAATGGAGAGAACAGGGGTTTTGGTGATATTGTCATCGAGTTAGAGGCCAAAGATGCTGCTACACATGGTGTAATGCATAGGGTAGGCAGTTCAATAGCCATTCTTTATTAAAAATCATAAATCACTATTTACTTTGATACCTGAAGTAGTTAGTCACAAAGAGGAATGATAGTTACAGTGCTAAACTGTTATTTCAAATACAGATATAATTAAGTAAACAGACTATTTCTTCATATCACAATATAAGCATATATTTTTATAGAAATTAGTTCCAATTATAGAAGTTATTTCAAGTGCTTTGCTTTTCGTTAGTAACTATAGGAATGAAAAAACATTTCTTCATTTTGCTAGACCTTTCTTTGCAGAATTCATGAATTCAATAAGATCAGAATGCCTTACATGAGGATTTGATTACATGTTACCATTTAACTTCTTTTTTATTTTTTAAAGATTGGCATCTGAGCTAACATCTCTTGCCAGTCTTCTTTTTTTTTTAAATACTTCTTCTTCTCCCAAAGGACCCCCAGTAGGTAGTTGTATACTCTAGTTCTATGTCCTTCTGGTTGTGCTACGTGGGACGCCACCTCAGCATGCCCTGATGAGCAGTGCTAGGTCTGCACCCAGGATCTGAATTGGCAAAACTCTGGGCCACCAAAGTGGAGAGCACGAACTTAACCATTCAGGCACAGGACGGTCCCACTATTTAAATTCTTGAGTTCATAATTACATTCTTAAGTCTTAGAATTATATTTCAGAACATGAATAGAGTTGTTTTATAATTTTTGAAAAAGTAAAATTAACTAGGAATTCTTTTATGAATCATTAGGTATTCCTGTCTTGGATACTTAACACCTATCAGGATTGTAACACATGTATTCTGTCTCACCTTATATTCTACACAGAGGAAAGTTAAGAATGCTTCACGTTCCAATTGTCCTCCATAATTCATTTATTCTAAGACTGATTTTCAGATCCTACCATCAGGAAAAATATTTGCAACAGAGAAATATAACTGCTGGGGTCATATTCTCCGTCTTGGGCTTCTCATATTACCCAGAACTGCTAACCCCCCTCTTTGTGATATTTTTGGTCATTTACAGCCTCAGTGTGGTAAGAAAGCTTCGAATGATTGTGATTATCAAAACTAATGCCAAACTACACATACCCAAGTACTTTTTTCTAAGCTATTTCTCACTTGTGGATTTCTGCTTTTCCTCCCTCATTACACCCAAGATGCTCGTGAACCTGCTTGCAGAAGACACAACCATTTTGTTTTCAGGATATATGGGGCAATT
>NW_025800558.1:0-1083 GCF_021613505.1 Equus quagga | reverse complement strand
GGTCTGGCAAGGAATGCTTCCCGAGGGTCTCTTAGATCCTGTCCTAACACAAGACTGACCATTGGGCCCAGACATAGGTGATGTTGACACAGTGTTCCAGCTCTGTGAGAAGTCAAGATGCAGCCCCTCCCGTTCCGTCTGGGGGCCTATCACTCTCTGGCCACTTTCTGCCTCTAACTTCACATCAAGGGAGAGTCAGCAGTGTGCTCCAATTTATCCACACTTCATATAAGCACTACTATCACTCAAAGGAGCAAGAGTTGTACAGAAATCCATGAGTCATTGAATGTTACATCTGAAAAATTGCACATTCACTGAAACTTGATCTCTGAAGCCCATTCCAATTTTTGTGTTTGATTCCTAGTGCCACCAAAGAGTTTGGTTATTATCACCCTAGCAGAGGAAGGACCATTCTCCTCAATCACTCTTCCTACTAAATGATCATAAGGAATCATTCTCCAGACCCGATTGAGTCACATGTGCCCCAAGTTGTCACAGTGACACATGATCTTGAATTCAAGAGCTACAGAGTCTCCTTGTATCTCTATTCATCCTGGAAATCTGCCTCAATCCAAGAATGGTGCTTTCCTCAGAGGTGGGTGTTGACCAGACAGCTGGTAAACCACTCAGTGGACTCAGGAGGAGTTGGGCAAACTGCGTCCTCACTGATGTGTGACTTCTTTACCTGTGAAGGCCCCATTATCTTATGAGCTGTGGGTCTGGCTGTCTGACTACATTCCTTCAAATTTGTGTCATCTCTTTTTTCTGTGCAGTCCTTGGCCAAGTGATGCAGTTTGGACCCGATAGACAATGAAGAGCCAGACTGCATTTCAAAGGAGCAGGTGGGTTCCCAGAAACATCTGTGCAGAGGAAAGACACAGCTTGTGGGCAGAATCCCCACAGGGCCACCTCAGAAGGTGAAGCTCTGTGGTGTCTCCAGAATGCCATGGGATCTTCCCCCCCCCATTCCCTTATACAGGGCCCTTTGCAGGATTTTAGGGAAAGGAGCTCCTGGGGTCACACATGACCTGCCTCTTCCTCAGTTCCACAGGAACAGGTGGTTTGACCCCAGACTCACCATCC
>NW_025800557.1:0-1754 GCF_021613505.1 Equus quagga | reverse complement strand
GTGTTTTTTTTTTATTTTACTGCTCTGACATCCTGGGGCCTTGCTGACACTGGAAGGGACTGCCTCTCCAGGGGTCGGCTAATTCCTAGAGTTAGCAAATGACTCACCCTGGAGCACATCTTTCATATTCAAACCAACATGGGCCCCCTCAGCCCCCCACTACCTCTTACATGCCCAGCCACTATCCCTCTGTCCTAAGGACTCGAAGGCCAGGTACCAGACAACCAGGGACAGTCCTGCCGAAAGGATTCAAACTAGCCAATCCCAAACTTGCTAAACTTGCCTACCCCGCCTGCCTCATTCCTTCCTCCCCGTGCAATCCACAAGAAAGGCTCTCACCCACGTTTTCCCCTCGCTCCTTCTGCTTCCTGACCCACACTGATGTTGCTCTGTGTGGCCCTCCGTGGTGTGCCCTGCCTCCTGTTTCTAGGGATCTGTGAGGATAAAAACTTCTTCCTTCATGACAGTCATTTCTATGTCTGTGGGTCTTACCAAACCTGATTAAAATAAATCCCGGGTACATTTTAAAGCAGCAGGAGTCTGTCAGGTGGGTATGTGCAAAAATGGGGAGCTATCGTGGGATGGCAGATGGTTCAGGGATGCCTGAACCTTGGTGGTTGGTTCTGACCATTCCACTGAACTTCTGTTGCCAGGATCCACAGGAGATGGTCACCATGCTGGGTACAAAGAGCATCCAGCAGTGGCTGGCTTCGTGAAACCACTGTTTAATACACTGTGATAAATGGTGTAGTCAGGAAGTACGCGGTGTTCATAGTGCAAAAAGAGGGGGACTTGATCCTGCCTCACAGGAGAAAAAGAGTATCAGAGAAAGTCTCCCAGACAAAATGACACCCACATTGAGTTCCAAAAGGTACGGAAAAGTTACCCAGGAGAAGCAGGAAAAGGTGAGGACGGGTGTGTCCCAGGACAAGAGCAGACAGCATGACGTGTTAGGGAATTACTGGGCAAAGTGCACAGGCGGAGTGACATGGATGTAGCTGGAGAGGACACAGGGCCTGGAACATCACACCTGTGGTTTACACTTCATCCTGGAGACAACCTAGAGCCACTGAAGTCTTAGGCAAGGAGCAACAAGTCTGATTTTTGTTTTAGAAACACCTGCTGTGTGGAGAATGGATCAGAGGAGGGCAAGACAGCAGAGAGGAAGACCAGGAAGGAGGCAGGTGGGATGGTCCAAGGGAGAGTTAATGGGACCTGAAGTGGCAGCAATGGAAACGGAATGGAGGAAGCAGATTCAAGAGAGTGGCTGGAGAGAGGACGAGGGTCAAGGACGACATGGGGTTATGATCCACCTCTGGAAGCTGGTACCACCGTCCACCGAGGAATGAGCCACAGAAGAGAGGAAGCCAGTCGCAGGTGAGGAGAGGGGAAGTGCCAAGTTCAGTTTCAGAGTCTTACAGGACATCCAAAAAGACATGCCCCACGGAAAGCTGCAAGCAGGATCCAGAGCTTAAGAAAGATGGCAAGTCGGAGACCTCATTTAGACACAGTTGTACACTCTCTCCATCACTATCATTTGGTACATATGTCTCCAGGTCCTGAAGTATCTCATTCAAAACTTCTTCCCGGCTTTGCCTGAGCCTTGCTGTGGTTTTTTCTGCCTTTTTTCTACATTTTCTGTTTCTAATCCTGAGGAAGTCAGTCATGCAAGACATAATGAGAATGCTGAGACTTGCCTGTGTTGACCTGAATTTTGGCACAAGATTCATAAAGAGAATAGTGACTTTTATGCT
>NW_025800556.1:4264-5522 GCF_021613505.1 Equus quagga | reverse complement strand
ACCACCTCTCAAACCTGCAAGAACCACATGCCGGAGATGCCGGAAGCACCTGCCGAGCTCACCTTAACCACCATCTCGACTCGCTGGGACCACCTGCCGGTCACGGCAAAATCACCTGCCGGCTACGCCAGAACCACTTGAGGACACTCCGGAATCACCTGTCGGGCATGGCGGAACCACCTCTCAGACGTGCCAGAAACACGTGCCGGACACGCCGGATCCACCTAACGGACAGACCGGAACCACATGCCGGACACACCGGAATCACCTGCCGAGCACGCAGGAGCCACCTGCTCGACTCGCGGGAACCACCTGCCAGAAACACCGGAAGCAGCTGCCGAGCACGCCGGAGCCACCTGCTCGACTCGCCGGAACCACCTGCCGGACACACCGGAAGCACCTGCCGAGCACGCCGGAGCCACCTGCTCGACTCGCCGGAACCACCTGCCGGACACACCAAAATCACCTGCCGGCTAGGCCAGGACCACTTCGTCGACACTCCGGAATCACCAGCCGGGCATGCTGGAACCAAATCTCTGATGTGCCATAACAAGGTCCCGGAGACTTCGGAAGCACATGCCGAGCTCACCTTAACCACCTTCTCGACTCGCCGGAACCACCTGCCGGTCACGGCAAAATCACCTGCCGGCTACGCCAGAACCATTTGCCGGACACTCCGGAATCACCTGTCGGGTATGGCGGAACCACATCTCACACGTGCCAGAAACACGTGCCGGACACACCGGGTCCACCTAACGGACAGACTGGAACCACCTGCCGGACACACCGGAAGTACCTGCCGAGCACGCCGGAGCCACCTGCTCGACTCGCCGGAACCACCCGCCGGACACACCGGAAGCACCTGCCGAGCACGCTGGAGACACCTGCTCGACTCGCCAGAACCACCTGAAGGACACACTGGAGCAGCTGCCGAGCATGCCGGAGCCACCTGCTCGACTCGCCGGAACCACCTGCCGGACACACCAGTAGCACCTGCCGAGCACGCCGGAGCCACCTGCTCGACTCGCCGGAACCGCCTGCCGGACACACCGGAAGCACCTGCCGAGCACGCCCGAGCCACCTGCTCGACTCGCCGGAACCACCTGCTGGACACACCGGAAGAACTTGCCGGCTATGCCATAACCACTTGCCGGACACTCCGCACTCACCTGCCGGGCATGCCGGAACCACCTCTCAAACCTGCAAGAACCACATGCCGGAGATGCCGGAAGCACCTGCCGAGCTCACCTTAACCACC
>NW_025800556.1:1709-4164 GCF_021613505.1 Equus quagga | reverse complement strand
CGTGCCGGAGATGCCGGAAACACCTGCCGAGCTCACCTTAACCACCTTCTCGACTCGCCGGGACCACCTGCCGGTCACGGCAAAATCACCTGCCGGCTACGCCAGAACCACTTGCCGGACACTCCGGAATCACCTGTCGGGCATGGCGGAACCACCTCTCAGACGTGCCAGAAACACGTGCCTTAGACGCCGGAAGCACCTGCCGAGAACGTCAGAACGACCTGCTCAACTTGCCGGAAACAAATGCCGGACACTCCAAAATCACCTGCCGGCTACGCCAGAACCAATTGGTAGACATTTCGGAGTCACATGTCCGGCAAACCAGAACCACCTCTCAGACGTGACAGAAACACGTGCTGGACACGCCGGATCCACCTAACGGTCAGACTGGAACCACCTGTCGGACACACCGGAAGCACCTGCCGAGCACTCCGGAGCCACCTGCTCGACTCGCCGGAACCACCTGCCGGACACACCGGAAGCACCTGCCGAGCACGCCGGAGCCACCTGCTCGACTCGCCGGAACCACCTGCCGGACACACCAGAAGCACATGCCGAGCACGCCGGAGACACCTGCTCGACTCGCCGGAACCACCTGCCGGACACACCGGAAGCACCTACCGAGCACGCCGGAGCCACCTGCTCCACTCGCCGGAACCACCTGCTGGACACACCGGAAGCACCTGCCGGCTATGCCAGAACGACTTGCCCAACACTCCGCACTCACCTGCCGGGCATGCCGGAACCACCTCTCAAACCTGCAAGAGCCACGTGCCGGCGATGCCGGAAGCACCTTCCGAGCTCAAATTAACCACCTTCTCGACTCGCCGGGACCACCTGCCGGTCACAGCAAAATCACCTGCCGGCTACGCCAGAACCACTTGCTAGACACTCCGGAATCAACTGTCGGGCATGGCGGAACTACCTCTCACACGTGCCACAAAAACGTGCCGGAGACGCCGGAAGCGCCTGCCGAGCACGTCACAACGACCTTCTCAACTCGCCGGAACCACCTGCCGGTCACGGCATAATCACCTGCCGGCTACGCCAGATCACTTGAGGACACTCTGGAATCACCAGTCGGGCATGGCGGAACCACCTCTCAGACGTGCCAGAAACACGTGCCGGACACGCCAGATCCACCTAACGGACAGACCGGAACCACTTTAAGGACACACTGGAAGCACCTGCCGAGCACGCCGGAGCCACCTGCTCGACTCGCGGGAACCACCTGCCGGACACACCGGAAGCACCTGCCGAGCACGCCGGAGCCACCTGCTCGACTCTCCGGAACCACCTGACGGACACGCCAAAATCACCTGCCGGCTACGCCAGAACCACTTGGTGGACACTCCGGAATCACCTGCCAGGCATGCTGCAACCACATCTCTGATGTGCCTTAACCACATCCCGGAGACTCCGGAAGCACCTGCCGAGCTCACCTTAACCACCTTCTCGACTCGCCGGAACCACCTGCTGGACACGCCAAAATCACCTGCCGGCTATGCCAGAACCACTTGCCGGACACTGCACACTCACCTGCCGGGCATGCCGGAACCACCTCTCAAACCTGCAAGAACCACGTGCTGGAGATGCCGGAAGCAACTACCGAGATCACCTTAACCACCTTCTCGACTCGCCGGGACCACCTGCCGGTCACGGCAAATCACCTGCCGGCTACGCCAGAACCACTTGCCGGACACTCCGGAATCACCTATCGGGCATGGCGGAACCACCTCTCAGATGTGCCAGAAACATGTGCCAGAGACGCCGGAATCACCTGCCGAGCACAACAGAACGACCTGCTCAACTCGCCGGAACCACCTGCCGTACACGCCAAAATCACCTGCCGGCTACGCCAGAACCACTTGGCAGACATTTCGGAGTCACATGTCGGGCATGTAGGAACTACATCTCAGACGTGCCAGAAACACGTGCCGGACACACTGGATCCACATAACGGACAGACTGGAACCACGTGCCGGACACAGCGGAAGCACCTGCCGAGCACGCCGGAGCCTCCTGCTCGACTCGCCGGAACCAGCTGCCGGACACACAGGAAACACATGCCGAGCACGCCGGAGCCACCTGCTCGACTCGCCGGAACCATCTGCCGGAAACACCGGGAGCAACTGCCGGCTACGCCAGAACCACTTCGTGGAGACTCCGGAATCACCTGCCAGGCATGATGGAACCAGATCTCTGATGTGCCATAACCACGTCCCGGAGACTCCGGAAGCACCTGCCGAGCTCACCTTAACCACCTTCTCGACTCGCCGGAACCACCTGCTGGACCCGCCAAAATCACCTGCCGGCTATGCCAGAACCACTTGCCGGACACTCCGCACTCACCTGCCGGGCATGCCGGAACCACCTCTCAAACCTGCAAGAAGCACGTGCCGGAGATGCCGGAAGCACCTGCCGAGCTCACCTTAACCACCTTCTCGACTCGCCG
>NW_025800556.1:452-1699 GCF_021613505.1 Equus quagga | reverse complement strand
GACCACCTGCCAGTCACGGCAAAATCACCTGCCGGCTACGCCAGAACCACTTGCCGGACACTCTGGAATCACCTGTCGGGCATGGCGGAACTACCTCTCAGATGTGCCAGAAACACGAGCCGGAAACGGCGGAATCACCTGCCGAGCACGACAGAACGACCTGTTCAACTCGCCGGAACCACCTGCCGGACACGCCAAAATCACCTGCCGGCTACGCCAGAACCACTTGCCGGACATTCTGGAATCACCTGTGGGGCATGGCGGAACCACCTCTCAGATGTGCCAGAAACACGTGCCGGAGGCGCCGGAATCACCTGCCGAGCACGATAGAACGACCTGCTCAACTCGCAGGAACCACCTGCCGGACACACCGGAAGCACCTGCCGAGCATGCCGGAGCCACCTGCTCGACTTGTGGAAACCACCTGCCGGACCCACGGGAAGCACCTGGAGAGCACACCGGAGCCACCTGCTCGACTCGCCGGAACCACCTGCCGGACACACCGGAAGCACCTGCCGAGCACGCCGGAGCCACCTGCTCGACTCGCCGGCACCACCTGCCGGACACGCCAAAATCACCTGCCGGCTACGCCAGAACCAGTTCCTCGACACTCCGGAATCACCTGCCAGGCATGCTGGAACCAAATCTCTGATGTGCCATAACAACATCCCGGAGACTCCGGAAGCACATGCCGAGCTCACCTTAACCACCTTCTCGACTCGCCGGAACCACCTGCTGGACACGCCAAAATCACCTGCCGGCTATGCCAGAACCACTTGCCGGACACTCCGCACTCACCTGCCGGGCATGCCGGAACCACCTCTCAAACCTGCAAGAACCACGTGCCGGAGATGCCGGAAACACCTGCCGAGCTCACCTTAACCACCTTCTCGACTCGCCGGGACCACCTGCCGGACAGTCCAAAATCACCTGCCGGCTATGCCAGAACCACTTTCCGGACACTCCGGAATCACCTGTCGGGCATGGCGGAACCACCTCTCAAACGTGCCAGAAACACGTGCCAGACACGCCGGATCCACCTAACGGACAGACCGGAACCACGTGCCGGACACACCGGAAGCACCTGCAGAGCACGCCGGAGCCACCTGCTCGACTCGCCGTAACCACCTGCCGGAAACACCGGAAGCACCTGGCGAGCACGCCAGAGCCACCTGCTCGACTCGCCGGAACCACCTGCCCGACACACCGGAAGCACCTGCCGAGCACGCCGGAGCCACCTGCTCGAC
>NW_025800556.1:0-352 GCF_021613505.1 Equus quagga | reverse complement strand
CGACTCGCCGGAACCACCTGCCGGACACACCGGAAGCACCTGCCGAGGACGCCGGAGCCACCTGCTCGACTCGCCGGAAACTCCCGCCGGACACACCGGAAGCACCTGCCGAGCACGCCTGAGCCACCTGCTCGACTCGCCGGAACAACCTGCCGGACACACCGGAAGCACCTCCTGAGCACGCCGGAGCCACCTGCTCGACTCGCCGGGACCACCTGCCGGTCACGGCAAAATCACCTGCCGGCTACGCCAGAACCACTTGGTGGACACTCCGGAATCCCCTGTCGGGCATGGCGGACCCACCTCTCAGACGTGCCAGAAACACGTGCCAGACACGCCGGATCCACCTAAC
>NW_025800555.1:0-1188 GCF_021613505.1 Equus quagga | reverse complement strand
GCTCTCAGCCATGCCCTCCATTGCTGTAGAGGTGGAAGGCACAAAGCGCTGCCTCCATCCTTCAATTGGAGACAAGCCATAAACTGTCCTGCTTCCTGCTCTTTAGGAAGCTGGGAAAGCACTCGCATTCCACAGTGCTCTCAAATCGTCCTGGGAACATCTCATATAAAGGCAGCTGAACGCCGTGTCTTTTCAGCCCTTAACTCGCCAATCTGCAACATCCGCTTCTACCGCATTTCCGGCTATCAGATGAAATGCCTAAAACTTCCCCTCGAGCAACTGGGCTGACTCCCAAATGATTTCGCGTCCTCCTGCTTAGGAGGCAATAGACTGCACGCCTTTTTCCAACCACCAATGTGCACTGGTGGAGAGAGTGTCGGAAAGCAGCTATGTCAGAAAGACCCCTTTGCTCTCAGCCATGACCTCCATTGCTCTAGACGTGGAATGCACAATGCACTGGCTCCACCCCTCAAGGGGCGACAAGCCACAGACCACCTTGATTCCATCTCTTTAGGAAGCTGAGAAGGAACTCGCTTTCAACAGTGATCTTACAGCATCCAGGGAACATCTCATACAAAGGCAGCCGAAATGCCATTTCTTTTCAGCCCTTAACTTGCCGATTTGGAACTTCTGTTTCTACCAATTTCCACCTTGCCAACCGGGCTCCCACGAAATGCCTACATCTTCCCCTTCAGCAATGGGGACGATGCCCATATGACTGTGCTTCCACATGTTTAAGAGGAGACCAACAATAGGCTTTTACACATCACCATTGTGCACTGGTGGAGACAGTGTCAGAAAACACCTATGTCAGAAAGGTCCCTTTGATCTCAGCCGTGCCCTGAATTGCTCTAGAGGAGGAAGGCACAATGCACTGGCTCTGGCTCCACCCCTCATTGGCAGACGAACCACAAATCTTCTTGCGTCCAGCTCTTTAGGACACTGAGAAAGAGCTCGCATTCCACAGTGCTCTTCAAGCGTCCAGGGAACATCTCATACAAAGGCAGCTGAAAGCCGTTTCTTCTAGCACTTCACTCGCCGATCTGGAACATCTGCATGTGCCACATTTCTACCTTGCCACCCTGGCTCAGACGAAATGCCTACAACTTCCCCTTAAGCAATGGCGACGAGGCCCGCATGGTTGTGGTTCCACCTGCTTAGGAGGAGAGAGACAGTAGGCTTTTAACT
>NW_025800554.1:1876-2393 GCF_021613505.1 Equus quagga | reverse complement strand
CTTCCATATGGCGTCAAAGCACTCACACCTCGGCCTAGAGAACATACAGTGATTCAAGAAATACAAAATTAAACACTTGGACTGAAGGAGAACGGACTGATGAGCACATCTAAGGGAGATCGCTGAGAAAGACCATGACGAGTATACTGTGGAAAAGAAAAAAAGGTCCCAGAAAATGCAAGGCGAACAGATATCACACCTGAATAATCCACAATGAAAGATGTCAGTCTTTAGACAGGCTCTGCTGGAACGTTTGAAAGTCAGAGAAATTCAGAAGCCTAAAGAGGGCAGCGAAGCTCAAACCTGGGCTCCCTGGGAAGGGTGAGTTATGAGACTGCTCCAAGCGGGCTCTGAAGCCCTGTGTCCATGAAGCTTGCCGGGACAGCAGACAGAAAATTATGACCAATCCTCTGACGTCACAGTGGCCCCCACAAACAACCTGGCCTCATCTACACAGTGCCAGATTTGGGCTCAAGCAGCATATTCAAGCCCCATTGCACTCAACTGCAGGTTGCCA
>NW_025800554.1:778-1776 GCF_021613505.1 Equus quagga | reverse complement strand
CAGCTGGGAAGGCACGTTAGATAGGGCCAGACTTCCACAGCAAATACAGGAGCATTGCCAGCAGATGTCAGCACAGCAATGCACTTCTGCCAAAACAGAACCAATTACAAGTTGCAAAGCATAGAAAAACGGAAGCTAAACACAAACAAAAAAAAAAAAACACAGCTTGCCAGTACGAACAAGAAGATCTCTATGAAGAACCTTAGCAAAACTGGTGAAAGGTAATTCAATCGAAAACTAGCAAACGTTTGGGGATAGAAATTCAAGACGACACAAGGAAAAAGGAGGATATTCCGGGACCTAGGAATGGAAGAATTAACACACTTGAAACGTCCATAGTGGAGAAAGGAATCTCTGGATTCCATGCAATCACACTCAAAGTTGCAGCCATATTTGCCAGAGAGATAGAAGAGAGAATCCTAAAGTTTCCAGACAGCAACAAGAGACCCTGAATAGGCCAAGGAATTCTCAGGAAAACGAACAAAGCAGGACGTATCACACTTTCTGATTTCAACATAGAGGACGAAGCGCTAGGTACCAAAACGGTACAGACCGGGCCCAAAAACAGGCACAAAGACCCATGCAACAGACTCGAGAGCCCAGAGCCCAGCTCAAACATACATGGACAGCCCATTTGCGACCAGGGAGCCAGGAGGAGACAGTGGACAAAGGAGAGTCTCTCTAAGAAACGGTGCTGGGAAGCCTGCACAGCCTCATGGAACACAACGCGAGTAGACCAGGATGTGCCACCTGGCACACGCACCACCTGAAATGGATTAAAGCCCTGAATGGCAGACTTGAAACCGTGAAACTTGTAGGAGAAGACCTAGGCAGAGTGCTCTTTGCCATCTCTCTGAGCCGCCTATTTGGAAGGAGCCTGTCTGACTGGGCAAGGGAAGCAAAGGAGACAAGAAACAACGGGACCACCTCAAATGCAGACGCTTCTGCCCCGTCAAGTAAACCATCGACTCAATGCAAAGACAGCACAACAACTGGGA
>NW_025800554.1:0-678 GCF_021613505.1 Equus quagga | reverse complement strand
AAAGGAATCTCTGGATTCCATGCAATCCCAGTCAAAGTTGCAGCCATATTTGCCAGAGAGATAGAAGAGAGAATCCTAAAGTTTCCAGCCAGCAGCAAGAGACCCTGAATAGGCCAAGGAATCCTCAGGAAAACGAACAAAGCAGGACGTATCCCACTTTCTGATTTCAACATAGAGGACGAAGCGCTAGGTACCGAAACTGTACAGACCGGGCCCAAAAAGAGGCACACAGACCCATGCAACAGACTCGAGAGCCCAGAGCCCAGCTCAAACATACATGGACAGCCCATTTGCGACCAGGGAGCCAGGAGGAGACAGTGGACAAAGGAGAGTCTCTCTAAGAAACGGTGCTGGGAAGCCTGCAGAGCCACATGGAACACAACGCGAGTAGACCAGGATGTGCCACCTGGCACACGCACCACCTGAAATGGATTAAAGCCCTGAATGGCAGACTTGAAACCGTGAAACTTGTAGGAGAAGACCTAGGCAGAGTGCTCTTTGCCATCTCTCTGAGCCGCCTATTTGGAAGGAGCCTGTCTGACTGGGCAAGGGAAGCAAAGGAGACAAGAAACAAACTGGACCACCTCAAATGCAGACGCTTCTGCCCCGTCAAGTAAACCATCGACTCAATGCAAAGACAGCACAACAACTGGGAGTGGATGTTTGCAAAGCACACAT
>NW_025800553.1:1112-1495 GCF_021613505.1 Equus quagga | reverse complement strand
GCCAGACTTCCACAGCAAATACAGAAGCATTGCCAGCAGATGTGAGCACAGCGATGCACTTCCTCCAAAACAGAACCAATTACAACTTGCAGAGAATCGAAAAACGGAAGCTAAACACAAACGAAAAAAAAACACAGCTTGCCAGTAAGAAGAAGAAGATGTCTATGAAGAAACTTAGCAAAACAGGTGAAAGGTATGTCAACCGAAATCTAGCAAACGTTTGGGGAAAGAAATTCAAGACGAGACAAGGAAAAAGTAGGATATTCCGGGACCTAGGAATGGAAGAATTAACACACTTGAAACGTCCATAGCGGAGAAAGGAATCTCTGGATTCCATGCAATCCCAGTCAATGTTGCAGCCATATTTGCCAGAGAGATAGAAG
>NW_025800553.1:606-1012 GCF_021613505.1 Equus quagga | reverse complement strand
AGAAGATGTCTATGAAGAACCTTAGCAAAAGAGGTGAAAGCTATGTCTACCGAAAACTAGCAAACGTTTGGGGAAAGAAATTCAAGACGACACAAGGAAAAAGAAGGATATTCCGGGACCTAGGAATGGAAGAATTAACACACTTGAAACGTCCATAGCGGAGAAAGGAATCTCTGGATTCCATGCAATCACAGTCAAAGTTGCAGCCATATTTGCCAGAGAGATAGAAGAGAGAATCCTAAAGTTTCCAGCCAGCAACAGGAGACCCTGAATAGGCCAAGGAATCCTCAGGAAAATGAACAAAGCAGGACGTATCACACTTTCTCATTTGAACATAGAGGACGGAGCGCTAGGTACCAAACCGGCACAGTCCGGGTCCAAAAACAGGCACACAGACCCATGCAAC
>NW_025800553.1:0-506 GCF_021613505.1 Equus quagga | reverse complement strand
GTTAAAGTTGCAGCCATATTTGCCAGAGAGATAGAAGAGAGAATCCTAAAGTTTCCAGCCAGCAACAAGAGACCCTGAATACGCCAAGGAATCCTCAGGAAAACGAACAAAGCAGGACGTGTCACACTTTCTTATTTCAACATATAGGACGAAGCGCTAGGTACCAAACCGGCACAGTCCGGGCCCAAAAAATGGCACACAGACCCATGCAACAGAATCGCCTGTCCGCACCGGACCATGAAATCTATATTTGCTAGCACTGCTAATGTGATCTGCACCCGTGATGTCAAACAGTGAGGCCTCAGCCGGCCAAGCGGAACGTGGGCACTTACCCGCTCCGCCTCAGGGCCGGCCCTGAATTGGACTTTTGGACCAGCCTTTTGCCTGAGCTTCGGAACACGTGGGCCTGTTTGGATTATTCGTGAAGGTGATTAGTAGTAACATCCTGGACGGTAACCTTTTCCGTTGGTGCATGGGTTTAGCAGGCAGCATGTTCTGTGGGTAGT
>NW_025800552.1:763-1072 GCF_021613505.1 Equus quagga | reverse complement strand
CATCATCCATCCATTCATCCATCCATTCACTTACCCATCCATCCATCCATGCACCCATTCATCCATCTATCCATGGATCATCCACCCATTATCCACTCATTTATCCACCCATCCATCCATCTATCCATCCATCCATCCACTCATCATCCATCCATTTATTCATCCACCCATTCACGATCCATCCACCTTCCACCCATCCATCATCCATCCATCCATCCATTCATGCAACCATCCATCCATTATCCATCCACCCACCCATTGTCTATCCATCCATCCATCCACTCACCATCCATTCATCCAACCATACAC
>NW_025800552.1:409-663 GCF_021613505.1 Equus quagga | reverse complement strand
TGTCCATCCATCATCCATCCATTCATCCATCCATCCACCTACCCATTCACTCATCTATCCACCCATCATCTATCCTTCGATTTATCCATCCATTCACCATCCATCATCCATCCATTCACCCACCCGTTTGTCCATCCATCCATCCATCCACCTATCCATCCATCCATCCACTCATCATCCATCCGTCCTCCATCCACCCATCCATCCATCTATCCATCATTAGTCCATCCATCCACCCATTCATCCATGCATTC
>NW_025800552.1:0-309 GCF_021613505.1 Equus quagga | reverse complement strand
CATCATCCATCCATTCATCCATCCATTCACTTACCCATCCATCCATCCATGCACCCATTCATCCATCTATCCATGGATCATCCACCCATTATCCACTCATTTATCCACCCATCCATCCATCTATCCATCCATCCATCCACTCATCATCCATCCATTTATTCATCCACCCATTCACGATCCATCCACCTTCCACCCATCCATCATCCATCCATCCATCCATTCATGCAACCATCCATCCATTATCCATCCACCCACCCATTGTCTATCCATCCATCCATCCACTCACCATCCATTCATCCAACCATACAC
>NW_025800551.1:864-1226 GCF_021613505.1 Equus quagga | reverse complement strand
AGCACTGTGGAGAGCGAGTTGTTCCTTAGCATCCACAGAGGTGGATGTCAGACGCTTTGGTGCCTGTCTCCCATTCAGGATCCGAGGCAGGGATTTGTGCCTTGTAGCTCTAGGGCAATGTAGGACAGGGATTAGCAGAAGTTCTACTTGAGCGAGCCCAGGGCTGGGCAGCAACTGCGTTTCACAGGCCTTTGTAAGAGATGTTGCCGGTAGGCTGTAAGAGCACTGTGGAGAGCGACTTGTTTCTCAGCTTCCCAAGAGAGCTGGATGCCTGACGCTTTGGGGACTGTCTCCCCTTGAGGAACCAAGGCAGGGCTTTGTGCCTTTGAGCCCTAGGCAATGTAGGACACGGCAGAGCAGAA
>NW_025800551.1:462-764 GCF_021613505.1 Equus quagga | reverse complement strand
CTGTCTCCCCTTTAGGAACCAAGACAGGTCATTGTGCCTTCCACTCTAGGGCATTGTAGGACATGGCAGAGCAGAAGTTCTACTTCAGCGAGGTAAGGGATGGGAAGCAACTGCGTTTCCTAGGCCTTTGTAAGAGATGTTGCCGGTAGGCTTAAGAGCACTGTGGAGAGCGAGTTGTTTCTTAGCTTCCCAGAGAGCTGGAAGTGAGACGCTTTGGGGCCTGTCTCCCCTTGAGGAACCAAGGCAGGGCTTGCACCTTGCAGCTCTAGTGCAATGTAGGACAGGGAAGAGCAGAAGTTCTA
>NW_025800551.1:0-362 GCF_021613505.1 Equus quagga | reverse complement strand
AGCACTGTGGAGAGCGAGTTGTTCCTTAGCATCCACAGAGGTGGATGTCAGACGCTTTGGTGCCTGTCTCCCATTCAGGATCCGAGGCAGGGATTTGTGCCTTGTAGCTCTAGGGCAATGTAGGACAGGGATTAGCAGAAGTTCTACTTGAGCGAGCCCAGGGCTGGGCAGCAACTGCGTTTCACAGGCCTTTGTAAGAGATGTTGCCGGTAGGCTGTAAGAGCACTGTGGAGAGCGACTTGTTTCTCAGCTTCCCAAGAGAGCTGGATGCCTGACGCTTTGGGGACTGTCTCCCCTTGAGGAACCAAGGCAGGGCTTTGTGCCTTTGAGCCCTAGGCAATGTAGGACACGGCAGAGCAGAA
>NW_025800550.1:931-1797 GCF_021613505.1 Equus quagga | reverse complement strand
CCTGAGATCAGAAACTCCAAATTCGAGGTGGTCCTGGCAACCTCCTTCACGGACACAATGTTTCCAAGACAAATTAGACAAATCGGATGAATTTCACTCTCCAGGAAAGATATTTTTCTGTCTCTTTCCTGGATTTGGGAAGTTTCGAACTTGACCCGTGATCGCCTAACTTTACCCTAGATTCCTTCTAGATACGGGCTTACTTTACTTCTATAGGCTGTGCCATTTGTTTGCCTTACATCCTCAGCCCTGGCCTGTTTATTTTTCTTGAAACAGAATTGTAATGTTTTAACTTTTAGCCAACTTCCTTACATATGGTGTGAAAACACATAATCAATAATCCTTCTACTGCAAGAGGTAGGGGGAGAGAAGTTCACTGGAGACAAACTGAGCACTCTAGACTGGGAGGGCAGCCTTCACAAGGGAACCAAGCCATCTGGAAAACGATGATTTCCAGCACACTTGTAGAGCCCTTCTACACAAGGAGACATACCCCAAGCATAACAGAGATCCATTCCTTCAAGGCTTCAAAGACATCCCTTGGGACACATTAGCATGTACCCAGTGGGCCCCTGTGACGCCAGAGCTATGGATAAAGAGACTGATCTTCAAAACGTGCTAGGGGCCTAGGAAAGGATGCATTGATTCTTCTATTCAATGTCCTCAAGACATCATTCTTGACTTTGGATTATGCTTAAGGCAGAAGGACAACGTAGGTCTGATAAGGCCCAAGTCCGGCCTCTTCCTTCCAATCAAGTTGCAAGCTTGAATCAGCATGGCCTCCCCATAGACTTGAATAGATGACAACGTTCTCCTCTCAGTGCTTGTCCCTCTATTCTTGCTTCTTGCCAAGGATTCCTTTCTTA
>NW_025800550.1:412-831 GCF_021613505.1 Equus quagga | reverse complement strand
TTCCAGGTAGGATAGTTTTCCTATTTCTGGATTTCTTGTCGGTTTCTTTCTCCACGAACTTCAAAAGTCCTGCTACATTCTCTCTAGACACTGGTTTCTTTCCTGTAAGATTATTCTGGGTTTAATCTCTTACATCTTGTGTAGATGGCGAAGTGGGAGGACCTTCCCTAGAGAAAGTCCTGGATTCCCTCCCAAGTTGAAGTTGCCCAGGCAATCTTCTGATGCACAATGATCGTGTCATCTCCTAGCACTCTGCCAATTCCACCTTGGCAGGTCACAAGTTTTCCTTCCTTCTTCCTTTGGCGAAGTGTACCAGATGCGTTCACATATTGTAATAGTCTCATGGTTCTTTATCTGCTGCATATTGATAACGTGTCCTCACAATTGCTACTTATTTAAGATCTCTGTCTGTGCCGTAC
>NW_025800550.1:0-312 GCF_021613505.1 Equus quagga | reverse complement strand
TAGCACTCTGCCAATTCCACCTTGGCAGGTCACAAGTTTTCCTTCCTTCTTCCTTTGGCGAAGTGTACCAGATGCGTTCACATATTGTAATAGTCTCATGGTTCTTTATCTGCTGCATATTGATAACGTGTCCTCACAATTGCTACTTATTTATGATCTCTGTCTGCGCCGTACCATGAAATCTATATTTCCTAACACTGCTAATGTGACGTGCACCCGTGGTGTGAACCAGTGAGGCCCGGGCCACCCAAGCGGAACATGGGCACTTACCCGCTCCGCCACAGGGCCGGCCCTGAATTGTACTTTTGGACC
>NW_025800549.1:1101-1416 GCF_021613505.1 Equus quagga | reverse complement strand
GAGTAGGAAAAATTGGCAGCCCGCCGAGCTGCTCAGCCCAGGGGGCCTCCCCCCACTCAGGCGGCCGACCGCCAGATTGGGTCAAAGTTGCAGCCCGGCACGCTGCTCAGTCCAGGGGGCCCCAGCCCCACTCAGGCGGCCGACGGCCAGAGTGGGTCAAAGTGGCAGCCCACCCCGCTGCTCAGCCCTGGGGGCCCTACTACCAGTCAGAGGGCCAACCGCCAGAGTGGGTCAACGTGGCTGCCCACCACGCTGCTCAGCCCTGGGGGCCCCACCCCCACTCATGCGGCCGACCGCCAGAGTGGGTCAAAGTGG
>NW_025800549.1:694-1001 GCF_021613505.1 Equus quagga | reverse complement strand
GAGTGGGTCAAAGTGGCAGCCCGCCACGCTGCTCCGTCCTGGGGGCCACAGACCCACTCAGGCGGCCGACGGCCAGAGTGGGTCAAAGTGGCAGCCCACCCCGCTGCTCAGCCCTGGGGGCCCCACCCCCACTCAGGCGGCCAACCGCCAGAGTGGGTCAAAGTGGCAGCCCGCCGCGCTGCTCAGCCCTGGTGGCCCCACCCCCACTCAGGCGGCAGACCGCCAGAGTGGGCCAAAGTGGCAGCCCGCCGTGCTGCTCAGTCCTGGGGGCCCCACCCCCACTCAGGCGGCCCACCGCAGGAGTAGG
>NW_025800549.1:0-594 GCF_021613505.1 Equus quagga | reverse complement strand
GGTCAAAGTGGCAGACCACCACGCTGCTCAGCCCTGGCGGCATTCCCCCCCACTCAGGCGGCTGACCGCCAGTGTGGGTCAAAGTGGCAGCCCACCCCGCTGTTCACCCCTGTGGGCCCCACCCCCACTCATGCTGCCGACCGCCAGAGTGGGTCGAAGAGGCAGGGCGCCTCGCTGCTCAGCCCTGGGGGCCCCACCCCCACTCAGGCGGCCGACCGCCAGAGTGGGCCGAAGAGGCAGGGCGCCTCGCTGCTCAGCCCTGGGGGCCCCACCCCCACTCATTCGGCCGACCGCCAGAGTGGGCAAAAGAGGCAGCCCGCCGTGCTGCTCAGCCCTGGGGGCCCCACCCCCACTCAGGCGGCCCACCGCCAGAGTGGGTCAAAGTGGCAGACCACCACGCTGCTCAGCCCTGGCGGCACTCCCCACACTCAGGCGGCCGACCGCCAGAGTGGGTCAAAGTGGCAGCCCACCGTGCTGCTCAGCCCTGCGGGCCCCACCCCCACTCAGGCGGCCCACCGCAGGAGTAGGAAAAATTGGCAGCCCGCCGAGCTGCTCAGCCCTGGGGCCCTCCCCCCACTCAGGCGGCCGACCGCC
>NW_025800548.1:1258-2053 GCF_021613505.1 Equus quagga | reverse complement strand
AGGCTGTCTGACTGGGAAAGGGCAGCAAAGGAGACAAGGAACACACGGGACCACCTCAAATGCAGACGCTTCTGCCCAGTCAAGGAAACCATCGACTCAATGCAAAGACAGCACAACAACTGGGAGTGGATGTTTGCAAAGCACACATCGGACAAGGGGTGAAAAGCCCAAAGATACAATCATCTCACAGGTCTCCACGAGAAAAACAACAAGCCGATGAAAACCTGGGCCACAGATGGACACAGAGATTTCTCCCAAGAAGATCTAAAGAGGGCCAAAAGGTGCATGAAAACTTGTTCACCCTCATTAAGTCTGAGGCCAAGGCAAATCCAAACCGCAATGACATAGCAGCTCACTGTGGTCAGAATGGCTCAAAGGAGGAAGACAGGAAACAACAAGTGACAGAGAGGAGGTGGAGAGAAGGGAAGCCTCCTGCACTGCTGGTGGCAGTGTAAACCGGTTCAGCCACCAGGCCAAGCGGTGTGGAACTGCCTCCGAAATTGAAGAATCCATGTCCCATATGATCCAGCTATTCCTCTGGGGCGCGTTTAGCCAAAGAACTCGGAAAAACTACTGCCTAAAGACATGTGCACCCATGAGTTCACCACAGCCTTACTCCCGCTCTCCAAGTCTTGGAAGCCGCCCGGGTGCCCAGCAAGGGACGAATGGAGAAGGAACATGGGCTATAGCCACACAATGGCAGACCACTCAGCGGGAAAAAAGGATGCAATCCAGCCATTTGTGACCCCCAGAATGGCTGGGAGGGTTTTAGGGGAAGTGAAACAAGCCCTAGGG
>NW_025800548.1:461-1158 GCF_021613505.1 Equus quagga | reverse complement strand
TTAAGTTTGAGGCCAAGGCAAATCCAAACCGCAATGACATAGCAGCTCACTGTGGTCAGAATGGTTCTAAGGAGGCAGACAGGAAACAAGAAGCGTCAGAGAGGAGGTGGAGAGAAGGGAAGCCTCCTGCACTGTTGGTGGCAGTGGAAACTGGTGCAGCCACTAGGCCAAGCGGTGGGGAACTGCCTCCGAAATTTAAGAATCCATGTCCCATATGATCCAGCTATTACTCTGGGGGGCGTTTAGCCAAAGAACTCGGAAACACTACCGCCTAAAGACATGTGCACCGCTGAGTTCACCACAGCCTTACTCCCGCTCTACAAGACTTGGAAGCCACCCGAGTGCCCAGCAAGGGACGAATGGAGAAGGAACATGGGCTATAGCCACCCAATGGCAGACCACTCAGCGGGAACAAAGGATGCAATCCAGCCATTTGTGACCACCAGAATGGCTAGGAGGGTTTTAGGGGAATTGAAACAAGCCCCAGGGACAAAGTCAAATACCATAGGATCTCACTTACAAGGAGAAGAAAAAACAAGCACTAACCAACAGGCGGCACTGGACCTTTGATCGGGGGTGCCAAGAAGCAAAGCGGGGCGGTGGGGGAGGGTGAAAGAGATGATGAGGCACAAGTGTGTGGTGAGGGCCTGTGATTCGGCTTACGCTGGTGAAGAGGATGGAACCTACACGGAAGTCT
>NW_025800548.1:0-361 GCF_021613505.1 Equus quagga | reverse complement strand
AAGAGGAATCCTAACAAGAGAAGCTGATCCGTGCTAAGCCCAGGAACCAACGGAAAACGTTACCGTCCATGATGTTCCCACTAATCACCTTCACGAATAATCCAAACAGGCCCACATCTTCCCAAGTTCAGGCCACAGGTTGGTCCAAGAGTACAAGTCAGGGCCGGCCCTGTGGTGGAGCGGGCAAGTGCCCACGTTCCGCTTGGGTGGCCAGAGCCTCACCGTTTCACAGCACGGGTTCAGATCACCTTAGCTCTTTAGGAAATAGAGATGTCATGGTATGCTGCGGACAGAGGTCATAAAGAACTAGCAATTGTGAGGGTCCGTTATCTATACGCACCAGAAAAAGAACCGTGAGAAT
>NW_025800547.1:758-1011 GCF_021613505.1 Equus quagga | reverse complement strand
GGAGGGTGAAAGAGATGATGAGGCACAAGTGTGTGGTGAGGGCCTGTTATTCGGTTTACGCTGGTGAAGAGGATGGAACCTACACGGAAGTCTAAATCGATGAGGATGTAAATCTGAAAGACATAGGTGGTTCTAATGCAGGGTTATGGCAATAAATCCACCTAAAATCACAAATCCAAAAAGGGGTCCAGAATGACGGCATACAGCTTTTGGGGCTGAAAGAGATTAGAGAAGGTGAACTTCCAAGGATGGA
>NW_025800547.1:314-658 GCF_021613505.1 Equus quagga | reverse complement strand
AAGCCCAGGAACCAACGGAAAACGTTCCCGTCCATGATGTTCCTACTAATCACCTTCACGAATAATCCAAACAGGCCCACATCTTCCCAAGTTTAGGCCACAGGTTGGTCCAAAAGTACAAGTCAGGGCCGGCCCTTTTGTGGAGCGGGCAAGTGCCCACGTTCCGCTTGCGTGGCCCGGGCCTCACTCTTTTACAGCATGGGTGCAGATCACATTAGCACTGTTAGGGAATAGAGATGTCATGGTACGGTGCGGACAGAGGTCCTAAAGAAGTAGCAATTGTGAGGGTCCGTTATCAATACGCACCAGAAAAAGAACCGTGAGAATATTCCAATCTATGAAGA
>NW_025800547.1:0-214 GCF_021613505.1 Equus quagga | reverse complement strand
CATTGCGCATCAGAGGATTGCCTGGGCAACTTCAACTTGGGAGGGAGTCCAGGACTTTCTCTGAGGTAGGTCCACCCACTTGGCCCTCTACCCAAGCCATAAGAGATAACACCCAGGGTAAACTTACAGGAGAGAAACCAGCGTCAAGCGAGAGAATGGAGCAGGTCTTTCCAAGTTCGAGGAGACAGTTAGAAACCGACAAGAAATCCAGAAA
>NW_025800546.1:776-1056 GCF_021613505.1 Equus quagga | reverse complement strand
CCATCCATCCGTCCTTCCATCCATCCATCCATCCATCCATCCATCCACCCATCCATCCATCCATCTATCCTTCCATCCACCCGTCTATCCATCTACCTATCCTTCCATCCATCCAACTATCCATCTATCCATCCATCCACCTATCCTTCCATCCATCCATCCTTTCATCCATCCATCCATCCGTCCTTCTATCCATCCATCCCTCCTTCCATCCATCCATCCATCCATCCATCCATCCATCCATCCATCCACCCATCCATCCATCCATCTAGCCTTCCAT
>NW_025800546.1:380-676 GCF_021613505.1 Equus quagga | reverse complement strand
ATCTATCCATCCATCCATCCATCCACCTATCCTTCCATCCATCCATCTATCCACCTATCCTTCCATCCATCCATCCATCCTTCCATCCATCCATCCGTCCGTCCTTCCATCCATCCATCGATCCATCCATTCATCCACCTATCCTTCCATCCATCCATCCATCCACCTATCCTTCCATCCATCCATCGATCCATCCATTCATCCACCTATCCTTCCATCCATCCATCCATCCACCTATCCTTCCATCCAACCATCCATCCATCCATCCATCCATCCACCCATCCATCCATCCATCT
>NW_025800546.1:0-280 GCF_021613505.1 Equus quagga | reverse complement strand
CCATCCATCCGTCCTTCCATCCATCCATCCATCCATCCATCCATCCACCCATCCATCCATCCATCTATCCTTCCATCCACCCGTCTATCCATCTACCTATCCTTCCATCCATCCAACTATCCATCTATCCATCCATCCACCTATCCTTCCATCCATCCATCCTTTCATCCATCCATCCATCCGTCCTTCTATCCATCCATCCCTCCTTCCATCCATCCATCCATCCATCCATCCATCCATCCATCCATCCACCCATCCATCCATCCATCTAGCCTTCCAT
>NW_025800544.1:1356-1795 GCF_021613505.1 Equus quagga | reverse complement strand
TAGCCCAGGTGGGAATGTGTAAGCAAAAACAAAACACAAGGGCGTGCAGACCTGGCAAAAAAGCAACAGTGAGAAATCTACCCTCTGAAACCGACGAAGATGGGCAACACAGGCGAGCTTAGGTGGCAATTTTTAAGGAAAAATAAAAGGAAGTGCGTGGAGACCTGGGGAAAAAGCAACACGGAGAAATCTACCCTCTGAAACTGACGAACATGGGCAACAGGGTCTCGCTCAGGTGGCAACCTATAAGCAGACAAAAAAAAGACACAAGGACGTGGAGAGCTGGCGAAAAATCAGCACTGAGAAATGTACCCTCTGAAACTGACGACGATGGGCAACAGAGGCTAGCTCAGGCGGCCATCGTTAAGCAAACGAATCACACAGGGGATTGGAGACCTGGGGAAAAGGCAAAACTGAGAATTCTTCCCTCTGAAACTGA
>NW_025800544.1:515-1256 GCF_021613505.1 Equus quagga | reverse complement strand
AAATCCACCCTCTGAAACTGACGAAGATGGGCAACAGAGGCTAGCTCAGGTGCCAACCTTTAAGCAGAAAAAAAAAGACACAAGGGCGTGGAGAGCTGGCGAAAAAGCAACACAGAGAAATCCACCCTCTGAAACTGACGAAGATGGGCAACGGAGGCTAGTTCAGGTGGCAATCATTAGGCAAAAAGAAGAGAAACACACAAGGGCGTGGAGACCTGGAGAGAAACCAGCACTGTGAAATCTACCCTCTAAAATTGACGATGATGGACAAGACAGGCTAGGTCAGGTGGCAATTATTAAGCAAAAAAAAAAAGAAAACAACACCAACAAAAGAACACTGGGCCGTGAAGACCTGGGTAGAAAGCAACACTGAGAAATGTACCCTCTGAAACTGAAGAAGATGGGCTACGTAGGCTAGCCCATGTGGGAATGTGTAAGCAAAAACAAAACACAAGGGCGTGCAGACCTGGAAAAAAAGCAACAGGGAGAAATGTACCATCTGAAACCGACGAAGATGGGCAACACAGGCTAGAGCAGGTGGCAATATTTAAGGAAAAATAAAAGGAAGTGCGTGGAGACCTGGGGAAAAAGCAACACGTAGAAATCTACCCTCTGAAACTGACGAACATGGGCAACAGAGGCTAGCTCAGGTGGCAACCTATAAGCAGAAAGAAAAAGACACAAGGGCGTGGAGAGCTGGCGAAAAAGCAGCACTGAGAAATGTACCCTCTGAAACTGAGG
>NW_025800543.1:2197-2689 GCF_021613505.1 Equus quagga | reverse complement strand
TGCATTGAGTCGATGGTTTCCTTGACGGGGCAGAAGCGTCTGCATTTGAGGTGGTCCCGTTTGTTTCTTGTCTCCTTTGCTGCCCTTGCCCAGTCAGACAGGCTTCTTCCAAATAGGCGGCTCAGACAGATGGCAAAGAGCACTCTGCCTAGGTCTTCTCCTACAAGTTTCACGGTTTCAAGTGTGCCATTCAGAGCTTTAATCTATTCCAGGTGGTGCGTGTGCCAGGTGGCACATCATGGTCTACTCTCGTTGTGTTCCATGTGGCTGTGCAGGCTTCCCAGCACCATTTCTTGGGGAGACTCTCCTTTGTCCACTGTCTCCTCTTGGCTCCCTGGTCGCAAATGGGCTGTCCATGTATGTTTGAGTTGGGCTCTGGGCGCTCGATTCTGTTGCATGGGTCTGTGTGCCTGTTTTTGGGCCCGGACTGTGCCGTTTTGGTACGTAGCACTTCGTCCTCTATGTTGAAATCAGAAAGTGTGATACGTCCTG
>NW_025800543.1:609-2097 GCF_021613505.1 Equus quagga | reverse complement strand
TTGTTGCTGGCTGGAAACTTTAGGATTCTCTCTTCTATCTCTCTGGCAAATATGGCTGCAACTTTGACTGGGACTGCATGGAATCCAGAGATTCCTTTCTCCGCTATGGACGTTTCAAGTGTGTTGATTCTTCCATTCCTAGGTCCCGGAATATCCTTCTTTTTCCTTGTGTCGTCTCGAATTTCTTGCCCCAAACGTTTGCTAGTTTTCGGTTGGCATAGCTTTCACCTGTTTTACTAAGGTTCTTCATAGACATCTTCTTCTTCATACTGGCAAGCTGTGTTTTTTGTTCGTTCGTGTTCAGCTTCCGTTTTTCGATTCTTTGCAACTTGTAATTGGTTCTGTTTTGGCAGAAGTGCATCCCTGTGCTCACATCTGCTGGCAATGCTCCTGTGTTTGCTGTGGAAGTCTGGCCCTATCTAACGTCCCTTCCCGTCTGCCTCTACACCCCCTCGGACGCCTGCCCCAGAATGACTGATGCAGTGGTGAGGAGGCTCACCCCCAGGATTCCACCTGGCCCACCCAGGGCCACCAACCCAGAAGCTGCGGACCGCACCGCTGCACCACCGGCCGGCCCCTTTCATGCTCCATTGGCAACCTGCACTTGAGTGCAATGGGGCTTGAATATGCTGCTTGAGCCCAACTCTGGCACTGTGTAGATGAGGCCAGGTTGTTTGTCGGGGCCACTGTGACGTCAGAGGATTGGTCATAGTTGTGTGTCTGCTGTCCCGGCAAGCTTCATGGCCACAGGGCTTCAGAGCCCGCTTGGAGCAGTCTCATAACTCACCCTTCCCAGTGAGCCCAGGTTTGACCTTCGCTGCCGTTTCTTGGCTTGAGAATTTCTCTGACTTTCAAACGTTCCAGCAGAGCGTGTCTAAAGACTGACATCTTTCATTGTGGATTATTCAGGTGTGATATCTGTTCGCCTTGCCTTTTCTGGGACCTTGTTTTCTTTTCCACAGTATACTCGTCATGGTCTTTCTCAGCTATCTCCCTTAGACGTGCTCCTCAGTCCGTTCTCCTTCAGTCCAAGTGATGAATTTTGTATTTCTTGAATCACTGTATGTTCTCTAGGCTGGGGTGTGAGTGCTTTCGTGACTCTTGGTTGCTGTCTTTGAATTTGCACCGGTCACATGTTGGACTCTTTGCTATCCTAGCCTAGGTCAAACGAAGCACTGAGAACCCGTGTTCATCTGGGTTGGTTTGACATCCTGAGATCAGAAACTCCAAATTCGAAGTGGTCCTGGCAACCCCCTTTATGGACATAATGTTTTTCTGAGACAAATTAGACAAATCTGATGAATTCCTCGCTCCAGGAAAGATATTTTTCTTTCTCTTTTGTGGATTTGGGAATTTTCAAACTTGACCCCTGACCCTTGAACGTTGCCCCAGATTCCATCTAGATACGGGCTTACTTTATTTCTATAGGCTGTGCCATTTGTTTGACCTACATCCTCAGCCCTGGCATGTTTATTTTTCTGGAAACAT
>NW_025800543.1:0-509 GCF_021613505.1 Equus quagga | reverse complement strand
CCAGCTTCCTTCCATATGGCGTCAAAGCACATAATCAATAATCCTTCTACGGCAAGAGGTCGGGGGAGAGAATTTCATTGGAGCCAAACTGAGCACTCTAGCCTGGGAGGGCAGAATTCACCAAGGAACCAAGCCCTCTGGGAAAGGGTGATTTTCAGCACACTTGTAGAGCCCTTCCCAACAAAGAGAACTACCCGAAGCATGACAGGGCTCCATTCCTTCGAGGCTTCCAAGACATCTCTTGGGACGCATTAGCATGTGGCCAGTGGGCCCCCGTGACGCCAGAGCTTTGGAAAGTGAGACTGATCTTCCAAGAATGCTAGGGGCCTAGGAAAGGAGGCATCGACTCTTCTCTTCAATGTCCTCAAGAGCTCCTTCTTGACTTTCGATTATGCTTAAGGCAGAAGGACACTGTAGGTCTGATAAGGCCCAAGTGCGGCCTCGGGATTCCAATCAAGTTTCAAGCTTGAATCAGCATGGCCTCCCCATAGACTTGACTAGATGACAAT
>NW_025800542.1:1125-2665 GCF_021613505.1 Equus quagga | reverse complement strand
TGACCAATCCTCTGACGTCAGAGTGGCCCCGACAAACAACCTGGGCTCATCGACAAAGTGCCAGATTTGGGCTCAAGCAGCATATTCAAGCCCCATTGCACTCAACTGCAGGTTGCCAATGGAGCATTAAAGGGGCCGGCGGTGGTGCAGCTGTGAGGGCCGCAGCTTCTGGTCGGTGGCCCGGGTTGGGCTGGGTGGAATCCTGGGGGTGAGCCTCCTCACCACTGCTTCAGTCATTCTGGGGCAGGCGTCCGTGGGGGTGTAGTGGCAGATGGGAAAGGACGTTAGATAGGGCCAGAGTTCCACAGCAAATACAGGAGCATTGCCAGCAGATGTGAGCACAGCGATGCACTTCTTCCAAAACAGAACCAATTACAAGTTGCAAAGAATTGAATAACGGAAGCTAAACAGAAACGAACAAAAGACACAGCTTGCCAGTACGAAGAAGAAGATGTCTATGAAGAACCTTAGCAAAACTGGTGAAAGGTATGTCAATCGAAAACTAGCAAACGTTTGGGGAAAGAAATTCAAGACGACACAAGGAAAAAGGAGGATATTCCGGGACCTAGGAATGGAAGAATTAACACACTTGAAACGTCCATAGCAAAGAAAGGAATCTCTGGATTCCATGCAATCCCAGTCAAAGTTGCAGGCATATTTGCCAGAGAGATAGAAGAGAGAATCCTAAAGTTTCCAGCCAGCAACAAGAGACCCTGAATAGGCCAAGGAATACTCAGGAAAACGAACAAAGCAGGACGTATCACACTTTCTGATTTCAACATAGAGGATGAACCGCTAGGTACCGAAACGGCACAGTCCGGGCCCAAAAACAGGCACACAGACCCATGCAACAGAATCGAGAGCCCAGAGCCCAGCTCAAACATACATGGACAGCCCATTTGCGACCAGGGAGCCAAGAGGAGACAGTGGACAAAGGAGAGTCTCTCCAAGAGACGGTGCTGGGAAGCCTGCACAGCCACATGGAACACAACGAGAGTAGACCAGGATGTGCCACCTGGCACACGCACCACCTGAAATGGATTAAAGCCCTGAATGGCACACTGGAAACCGTGAAACTTGTAGGAGAAGACCTAGGCAGAGTGCTCTTTGCCATCTCTCTGAGCCGCCTATTTGGAAGGAGCCTGTCTGACTGGGCAAGGGAAGCAAAGGAGACAAGAAACAAACGGGACCACCTCAAATGCAGACGCTTCTGCCCCGTCAAGGAAACCATCGACTCAATGCAAAGACAACACAACAACTGGGAGTGGATGTTTGCAAAGCACACATCGGACACGGGGTGAAAAGCCCAAAGATACAATCAACTCACACGTCTCCACGAGAAAAAGAACAAGCCGATGAAACCCTAGGCCAAAGATGGACACAGAGATTTCTCCCAAGAAGATCTAAAGAGGGCCAACAGGTGCATGAAAACTTGTTCACCCTCATTAAGTCTGAGGCCAAGTCAAATCCAAACCGCAATGACATAGCAGCTCACTGTGGTCAGAATGGCTATAAGGAGGCAAAAAGGAAACAACAAGTG
>NW_025800542.1:549-1025 GCF_021613505.1 Equus quagga | reverse complement strand
TCAAATGCAGACGCTTCTGCCCCGTCAAGGAAACCATCGACTCAATGCAAAGACAGCACAACAACTGGGAGTGGATGTTTGCAAAGCACACATCGGACAAGGGGTGAAAAGCCCAAAGATACAGTCAACTCACACGTCTCCACGAGAAAAAGAACAAGCCGATGAAATCCTATGCCAAAGATGGACACAGAGATTTCTCCCAACAAGATCTAAAGAGGGCCAACAGGTGCATGAAAACTTGTTCACCCTCATTAAGTCTGAGGCCAAGGCAAATCCAAACCGCAATGACATAGCAGCTCACTGTGGTCAGAATGGCTCTAAGGAGGCAGACAATAAACAACAAGTGTCAGAGAGGAGGTGGAGAGAAGGGAAGCCTCCTGCACTGCTGCTGGCAGTGGAAACCGGTGCAGCCACTAGGCCAAGCGGTGTGGAACTGCCTCCGAAATTGAAGAATCCATGTCCCATATGATCCAGCT
>NW_025800542.1:0-449 GCF_021613505.1 Equus quagga | reverse complement strand
GACCACCAGAATGGCTGGGAGGGTTTTAGGGGAAGTCAAACAAGCCCCAGGGACAAAGTCAAATACCATAGGATCTCAGTTACAAGGTGAAGAAAACACAAGCACTAACCAAAAGGCGGCACTGGACATTTGATCGGGGGTGCCCAGAAGGAAAGCGGGGCGGTGGGGGAGGGTGAAAGAGATGATGAGGCACAAGTGTGTGGTGAGGGCCTGTGATTCGGCTTACGCTGGGGAAGAGGATGGAACCTACACGGAAGTCTAAATCGATGAGGATGTAAATCTGAAAGGCATAGGAGGTTGTAATGCAGGGTTATGGCAATAAATCCACCTAAAATCACAAATACAAAAAGGGGTCCAGAATGACGGCATACAGCTTTGGGGGCTGAAAGAGATTAGAGAAGGTGAACTTCCAGGGATGGAAAATCACCTCAAAAGGCTTACTGATGCTA
>NW_025800541.1:1510-2868 GCF_021613505.1 Equus quagga | reverse complement strand
CGGGGCGTGGAAAGGGGATCGGCGACGCGGAAGGCCCGACCACCGGGCCGCCCTCGGGACGACGGCCGGGCACGGGACGAGCTCCCTCGCCCGTTCCCCCGCGGCAGCCCCCCACCCCCTCCCGGGGACGGAGGGGCACTGGCGGCTGCTGGTCGACCCTTCCGGGAGGCCCCACACCCCGGGCGGCACCAGGCGGCGCGGCGACAGCCACCTCCCTCAGTAGCCTGCACCTCCAATCTCCAGCGAGCGGGCGTCGCGCTCACGCCCCGGCGCCACCGGGCCAGATCCCGCCAGCTACGCCGGCCTCCCGGGACTCTGCCTCGGTCACCGCGGCCGAGTCCCGTCCCTTGGCCCGCGTCGCCGGAGCTCCGGAGGAAAGAGACGATATAAAAGCGGCCGCCAGGTGGCACCCGGCGACCGGCTACCGCGTCAGCGGGACGGAGCCGGAGCGCGGGCCCGCCAGGGAGCACAGCTGGGCCGCCGGGCCGCCCGATCCCATCCCGGCGCCACCTCGGACCCAGCCTCCTGGCTCAGTGCGACCCCGGGGCGTCCGACCGCGGGCTCCCGGCCGCCAAGGCGCAGCCCCAGCCGCAGGGGGGGGACCCGGAAAAGGTTTCTCGGGCGCTCACCGGGAAGGGCACGGGGAGAGTTCCCCCAGAGAGGCCAGGGGACGGCCCGGGCCGGGCTGGGCCGGTGCGGCCGGGAGGCCGCCGCATCCCGGAGCGGCCGGAGCGCCCCCGGGGCTCCCGGGAGGACTTAGAAAATCAGGGCGGGCGGGGATGGTCAACCCGAAACCAGGCACTTCATCCGAGAAGGACCATGATGATGGGAGGAGGAAAGCTTTCCAGCCCAGAGGGTCGGTCGAAGGCAGGCGGAGAGTCTACCCTCTGAAACTGACGAAGATGGGCAAAAGAAGCTAGCTCAGGCGGGGACATTTAAGGAAATAAAAAAAAAAGAACGAGGGCGTGGAGAACTGGGGAAAAATCAACACTGAGAAATCTACCCTCTGAAACTGACGAAGATGGGCAACAGGGGCTAGCTCAGGTGGCAATCTTTAAGCAGAAAACACACACACACACACACAAGCGCGTAGAGACCTGGGTAGAAAGCAACGCTGAGAAATCTACCCTCTAAAACTGACGAAGATGGACAAGACAGGCTAGGTCAGGTGGCAATTATTAAACAAAAAATAAAAAACAACAACACCAACAAAAGAACACTGGGGCGTGAAGACCTGGGTAGAAAGCAACACTGAGAAATGTCCCCTCTGAAACTGAAGAAGATGGGCTACGTAGGCTAGCCCAGGTGGGAATGTGTAAGCAAAAACAAAACACAAGGGCGTGCAGACCTGGCAAAAA
>NW_025800541.1:494-1410 GCF_021613505.1 Equus quagga | reverse complement strand
AAAGCAACACTGAGAAATCCACCCTCTGAAACTGACGAAGATGGCCACAGGGGCTAGCTCAGGTGGCAACAATTAAGCAAAAAAAGGCGAAACACACAAGGGAGTGGAGACCTGGGCAAAAAGCAACACTGAGAAACCCAACCACAGAAACTGAGGAACATGGGCAACAGAGGCTACCTCAGGTGGCAATCGTTAAGCAAAAGAATCACACAGGGCCGTGGAGACCTGGGGAAAAGGCAACACTGAGAAATCTACCCTCTGAAACTGACGAAGATGGACAGGACAGGCTAGGTCAGGTGGCAATTATTAAGCAAAAAAAAAAAAAAACAACAACGACAAAAGAACACTGGGGCGTGAAGACCTGGGTAGAAAGCAACACTGAGAAATGCACCCTCTGAAACTGAAGAAGATGGGCTACGTAGGCTAGCCCAGGTGGGAATGTGTAAGCAAAAACAAAACACAAGGGCGTGCAGACTTGGCAAAAAAGCAACAGTGAGAAATCTACCCTCTGAAACCGACGAAGATGGGCAAAACAGGCTAGCTCAGGTGGCAATGTTTAAGGAAAAATAAAAGGAAGTGCGTGGAGACCTGGGGCAAAAGCAACACGGAGAAATCTACCCTCTGAAACTGACGAACATGGGCAACAGAGGCTAGTTCAGGTGGCAACATTTAAGCAGAAAAAAAAAGACACAAGGGCGTGGAGAGCTGGCGAAAAAGCAAAACTGAGAAATCTATCCTCTGAAACTGAAGAAGATGGGCAACAGAGGCTAGATCAGGTGGCAAACATTAAGCAAAAAAAGGAGAAACACACATGGGCGTGGAGACCTGGGGCAAAAGCAACACTGAGAAATCCACCCTCTGAAACTGAGGAACATGGGCAACAGAGGCTACCTCAGGTGGCAATCGTTTAGCAAAA
>NW_025800541.1:0-394 GCF_021613505.1 Equus quagga | reverse complement strand
CGTGGAGACCTGGGGCAAAAGCAACACTGAGAAATCCACCCTCTGAAACTGAGGAACATGGGCAACAGAGGCTACCTCAGGTGGCAATCGTTAAGCAAAAGAAACACACAAGGGCGTGGAGACCTGGGGAATAAGCAACACTGAGAAATCCACCCTCTGAAACTGAGGAAGTTTGGCAACAGGGGTTAGCTCAGGAGGCAATCCTTAAGCAAAAGAAACACACAAGGGCGTGGAGACCTGGGGAAAAGGCAACACTGAGAAATCCACCCTCTGAAACTGACGACGATGGGCAACAGGGGCTAGCTCAGGTGGCAATCCTTAAGCAGGAACTCACACATACACCCACCCACACACACACACACACAAAAGTGCGTAGAGACCTGGGGAAAAAGCA
>NW_025800540.1:1392-1887 GCF_021613505.1 Equus quagga | reverse complement strand
TAATTGTGTTACTCAGTTAAATCCCGCTTGTCTATTCAGAGATTTAAGACAAACTTTTAAGGGAACAGGCCGGTCACAAAGTGAGCCTCGACAACCTCTACGGGGGAATCCTGAAGCCTGTGATTAGGGATTTCCCTCCCTGCCTCCCTCCTTCCCTCCTTCCTCACATGCCTCTTCCTTTCTCCCTTCTCTCCTCCCTTCTCTCCCTCCTCCCTTCTCTCCTCCTTTCCTTCCCTCCTCCCTTCCTTCCCCCTTCCTTCCTTCCCTCCTTCCCTCTTTCCTTTCTTCCTTCCTTCCCTACCCCCTTCCTCCCTTCCTTGCCTCCTTCCCTCCTTCCATCCTTCCTTTCATCCTTCCTTCCCTCCTCCCTTCCCTCCTTCCTCCCTTCCTTTCTTCCTTCCTTCCTTCATTCCTTCCCTTCTCTCTTCCTTCCTTCCCTACTCCCTTCCTTCCTTCCTTCCCTCCTTTTCTCTTTCCTTCCTCCCATCCTTCCTT
>NW_025800540.1:622-1292 GCF_021613505.1 Equus quagga | reverse complement strand
CTTCCTTCCTTCCCTCCTTTTCTCTTTCCTTCCTCCCATCCTTCCTTGCCTCCTTCCTTCCTTCCTTCCATCCTTCCTTTCTTCCTTCCCTCCTTCCTTCCTTCCCTCCTTCCTTCCATTGTTCCTTCCTTCCATCCTTCCGTCCTTCCTTCTTTCATTCCTTCCCTCCCTTCCTTCCCTCCTTCCCTCCTTCCCTCCCTTCCTTCCCTCCTTCCCTCCTTCCTTCCCTCCTTCCTTCTTCCCTTCCTTCCTTCCCTCCCTTCCTTCCCTCCTTCCCTCTTTCCTTCCATCCTTCCTTCCCTCCTTTCTTCCCTCCTTCCTTCCTTTCTTCCCTCCTCTCCTTCCTTCCATCCTTTCTTCCCTCCTTCCTTCCCTCCTTCCTTCCATCCTTCCTTCCCTCCTTCCTTCCTTCCCTCCTTCCCTCCTTCCTCCCTTCCCTTCTTCCTTCCTTCCATCCTTCCTTGCTTCATTCCTTCATTCCCTACCTCCCTCTTCCTTCCTTCCTTTCTTCCTTTCTCTCTTCCTTCCTTCCTTGCTTCTTCTCTCCAAAATGTGATCTCAACTCCAATAATAATAGTTTAACAAAATGTTTCGTGCGAGTGTTTTGAAGGGCTAATTTCTTTAGGAAAAAAGGCATTGCCAGGAGTTGTAATGTGTAACTGATTAGAGC
>NW_025800540.1:0-522 GCF_021613505.1 Equus quagga | reverse complement strand
CCTCCTCTCCTTCCTTCCCTCCTTTCTTCCTTCCATCCGTCCTCCCTCCTTCCTCCCTTCCCTTCTTCCTTCCTTCCATCCTTCCTTGCTTCATTCCTTCATTCCCTACCTCCCTCTTCCTTCCTTCCTTCCTTTCTTCCTTTCTCTCTTCCTTCCCTCCTTGCTTCTTCTCTCCAAAATGTGATTTCAACTCCAATAATAATAGTTTAACAAAATGTTTCGTGCGAGTGTTTTGAAGGGCTGATTTCTTTAGGAAAAAAGGCATTGCCAGGAGTTGTAATGTGTAACTGATTAGAGCAGAGTCTTGCTCACTTGAAAGTGTGCTGGAACCAGACAGGAATCTGCTATTATTTTTATTTTGCCTGTTTTTAAGAAAAAGTTACACTTTAATCACAATATTAGCTTGGCCTACAGGAAAAAACCTCAAACATTTGGGAACAAATAAAATATTTTTCCCATGACATAAAAATAGTATTTGGAAAAATAGTCTATTTGGTTTCTCATTTTTATCTTTAAAGGATA
>NW_025800539.1:827-1644 GCF_021613505.1 Equus quagga | reverse complement strand
CCTGCTCGGCAGGTGCTTCCGGTGTGTCCGGCAGGTGGTTCCGGCGAGTCGAGCAGGTGGCTCCGACGTGCTCCGCAGGTGCTTCCGGTGTGTGCGGCAGGTTGTTCCGGTCTGTCCGTTAGGTGGATCCGGTGTGTCCGGCACGTGTTTCTGGCACGTCTGAGAGGTGGGTCCGCCATGCCCGACAGGTGATTCCCGAGTGTCCGGCAAGTGGTTCTGGCATAGTCGGCAGGTGATTTTGCCGTGACCGGCAGGTGGTCCCGGCGAGTCGAGAAGGTGGTTAAGGTGAGCTCGGCAGGTGCTTCCGGCATCTCCGGCACGTGGTTCTTGCAGGTTTGAGAGGTGGTTCCGGCATGCCCGGCAGGTGAGTGCGGAGTGTCCGGCAAGTGGTTCTGGCATAGCCGGCAGGTGATTTTGGCGTTTCCAGCAGGTGGTTCCGTCGAGTCGAGAAGGTGGTTAAGGTGAGCTCGGCAGGTGCTTCCGGAGTCTCCGGGATGTGGTTATGGCACATCAGAGATGTGGTTCCAGCATGCCTGGCAGGTGATTCCGGAGTGTCCCCCAAGTGGTTCTGGCGTAGCCGGCAGGTGATTTTGGCGTGTCCGGCAGGTGGTTCCGGCGAGTCGAGCAGGTGGCTCCGGCGTGCTCGGCAGGTGCTACCGGTGTGTCCGGCAGGTGGTTCCGGCGATTCGAGCAGGTGGCTCCGGCGAGCGCGGCAGTTGCTTCCGGTGTGTCCAGCAGGTGGTTCCGGCGGGTCGAGCAGGTGGCTCCGGTGTGCTCAGGAGGTGCTTCCGGTGTGTCCGGCAGGTGGTTCCGGCGA
>NW_025800539.1:0-817 GCF_021613505.1 Equus quagga | reverse complement strand
CCTGCTCGGCAGGTGCTTCCGGTGTGTCCGGCAGGTGGTTCCGGCGAGTCGAGCAGGTGGCTCCGACGTGCTCCGCAGGTGCTTCCGGTGTGTGCGGCAGGTTGTTCCGGTCTGTCCGTTAGGTGGATCCGGTGTGTCCGGCACGTGTTTCTGGCACGTCTGAGAGGTGGGTCCGCCATGCCCGACAGGTGATTCCCGAGTGTCCGGCAAGTGGTTCTGGCATAGTCGGCAGGTGATTTTGCCGTGACCGGCAGGTGGTCCCGGCGAGTCGAGAAGGTGGTTAAGGTGAGCTCGGCAGGTGCTTCCGGCATCTCCGGCACGTGGTTCTTGCAGGTTTGAGAGGTGGTTCCGGCATGCCCGGCAGGTGAGTGCGGAGTGTCCGGCAAGTGGTTCTGGCATAGCCGGCAGGTGATTTTGGCGTTTCCAGCAGGTGGTTCCGTCGAGTCGAGAAGGTGGTTAAGGTGAGCTCGGCAGGTGCTTCCGGAGTCTCCGGGATGTGGTTATGGCACATCAGAGATGTGGTTCCAGCATGCCTGGCAGGTGATTCCGGAGTGTCCCCCAAGTGGTTCTGGCGTAGCCGGCAGGTGATTTTGGCGTGTCCGGCAGGTGGTTCCGGCGAGTCGAGCAGGTGGCTCCGGCGTGCTCGGCAGGTGCTACCGGTGTGTCCGGCAGGTGGTTCCGGCGATTCGAGCAGGTGGCTCCGGCGAGCGCGGCAGTTGCTTCCGGTGTGTCCAGCAGGTGGTTCCGGCGGGTCGAGCAGGTGGCTCCGGTGTGCTCAGGAGGTGCTTCCGGTGTGTCCGGCAGGTGGTTCCGGCGA
>NW_025800538.1:656-1302 GCF_021613505.1 Equus quagga | reverse complement strand
TGTCAGAGCACTGTGGAGAGTGAGTTGTTTCTTAGCTTCCCAGAGAGCTGGAAGGCAGACGCTTTGGGGCCTGCCCCCCTTTGAGGTACCAACGCAGGAGTTTGTCCCTTGCAGCTCTAGGGCCATGTAGGACATGGCAGAGCAGAAGTTCTACTTCAACGAGATCAAGGCTGGGAAGCAACTGCGTTTCCCAGGCCTTTGTAAGAGTTTTTGCCGATATGATGTAAGAGCACTGTGGAGAGCAAGTTGTTTCTTAGATTTTGGAGAGCTGGAAACCAGACGCTCGGGACAAGTCTCCTCTTGAGGACCCAAGGCAGGGCTTTGTGCCTTGCCTCTCTAGGGCAATGTAGGACACGACACAGCAGAAGTTCTACTTGAGCGAGATCAGGGCTGGGACGCAACTGCATTTCCCAGGCCTTTGCACGAGATGTTCCCGGTAGGCTGTAAGAGCACTGTGGAGAGCGACTTGATTGTTAGCTTCCCATAGAGCTGGAAGCGAGACGCTTTGGGGCCTGTCTCCCCTTGAGGAACCAAGGCAGGGCTTGCGCCTTGCAGCTCTAGCGCAATGTAGGACAGGGAAGAGCAGAAGTTCTACTTGAGCGAGATCAGGCATGGGCAGCAACTGCGTTTCACAGGGCTTTGCAGG
>NW_025800538.1:0-646 GCF_021613505.1 Equus quagga | reverse complement strand
TGTCAGAGCACTGTGGAGAGTGAGTTGTTTCTTAGCTTCCCAGAGAGCTGGAAGGCAGACGCTTTGGGGCCTGCCCCCCTTTGAGGTACCAACGCAGGAGTTTGTCCCTTGCAGCTCTAGGGCCATGTAGGACATGGCAGAGCAGAAGTTCTACTTCAACGAGATCAAGGCTGGGAAGCAACTGCGTTTCCCAGGCCTTTGTAAGAGTTTTTGCCGATATGATGTAAGAGCACTGTGGAGAGCAAGTTGTTTCTTAGATTTTGGAGAGCTGGAAACCAGACGCTCGGGACAAGTCTCCTCTTGAGGACCCAAGGCAGGGCTTTGTGCCTTGCCTCTCTAGGGCAATGTAGGACACGACACAGCAGAAGTTCTACTTGAGCGAGATCAGGGCTGGGACGCAACTGCATTTCCCAGGCCTTTGCACGAGATGTTCCCGGTAGGCTGTAAGAGCACTGTGGAGAGCGACTTGATTGTTAGCTTCCCATAGAGCTGGAAGCGAGACGCTTTGGGGCCTGTCTCCCCTTGAGGAACCAAGGCAGGGCTTGCGCCTTGCAGCTCTAGCGCAATGTAGGACAGGGAAGAGCAGAAGTTCTACTTGAGCGAGATCAGGCATGGGCAGCAACTGCGTTTCACAGGGCTTTGCAGG
>NW_025800537.1:609-1208 GCF_021613505.1 Equus quagga | reverse complement strand
CAACCCCGACCCCGACCATCACCACCACCACCACCACCAGAGAGACCTCAACCCCGACCCCCACCATGACCACCACCACCACACAGACCTCCACCCCTACTCCCACCGGTACGCCTACCACGTCCACGACCGTTTCCGCTACTACGTGTGTGCCTGTCTGCGAATGGACTGGCTGGCTGGATTCTGGTAAACCAACCTTTAGCAAAACAGGTGGAGAAGTTGAACCCATTGGAGACGTCTGTGGATTAGGCCGGGTAGCCGACATCTCCTGCAGAGCCACTAAGTTTCCAAATGCTCCCATCGAACAGCTTGGACAAAGGGTAGAGTGCAACACTTCAGTTGGACTGGTGTGCAAAAACCAAGACCAGAAGACCATCCTCAAGCATTACTGCCTCAACTATGAGATCAACGTCTACTGCTGTTCGTGTGTCCCCAGGCCTACCCCCACCACCACAGAGACCTCAACCCCGACCCCCCCCACCACAACCACCACAGAGACCACAACCCCGACCCCGACCATCACCACCACCACCACCACCAGAGAGACCTCAACCCCGACCCCCACCATGACCACCACCACCACACAGACACCACAACCC
>NW_025800537.1:0-599 GCF_021613505.1 Equus quagga | reverse complement strand
CAACCCCGACCCCGACCATCACCACCACCACCACCACCAGAGAGACCTCAACCCCGACCCCCACCATGACCACCACCACCACACAGACCTCCACCCCTACTCCCACCGGTACGCCTACCACGTCCACGACCGTTTCCGCTACTACGTGTGTGCCTGTCTGCGAATGGACTGGCTGGCTGGATTCTGGTAAACCAACCTTTAGCAAAACAGGTGGAGAAGTTGAACCCATTGGAGACGTCTGTGGATTAGGCCGGGTAGCCGACATCTCCTGCAGAGCCACTAAGTTTCCAAATGCTCCCATCGAACAGCTTGGACAAAGGGTAGAGTGCAACACTTCAGTTGGACTGGTGTGCAAAAACCAAGACCAGAAGACCATCCTCAAGCATTACTGCCTCAACTATGAGATCAACGTCTACTGCTGTTCGTGTGTCCCCAGGCCTACCCCCACCACCACAGAGACCTCAACCCCGACCCCCCCCACCACAACCACCACAGAGACCACAACCCCGACCCCGACCATCACCACCACCACCACCACCAGAGAGACCTCAACCCCGACCCCCACCATGACCACCACCACCACACAGACACCACAACCC
>NW_025800536.1:471-1120 GCF_021613505.1 Equus quagga | reverse complement strand
GAACGAAGCCCTCTGGAAAAGAGTGCTTTTCAGCACACTTGTATAGCCCTTCCAAACAAAGAGACATACCCCAAGCATGACAGGCCTCCAATCCTTCAAGGCTTCCAAGACATCTCTTGGGACACATTAGCATGTGCCCAGTGGGCCCACGTGACACCAGAGCTGCGGAAAAAGAGACTGACCTTCAAAGAATGCTATGGGCCTCGGAGACAAGGCATCGATTCTTCTCTTCAATGTCCTCAAGACATCTTTCTTGACTTTGCATTATGCTTAAGGCACAAGGGCACTGTAGGTGTGATGAGCCCCAAGTCCGGCCTCTTGTTTCCAAAGAAGTTGCAAGCTTGAATCACCATGACCTCCCCATAGACTTGAATAGATGACAATGTTCTCCTCTCAGTGCTTGTCCCTCTATTCTCGCTACTGGCCTAGGGTTCCTTTCTTAACCCTTGAATCAGACTCTGTTTTATCTCTTCTAGTTTCTGTGCCTGCTTTCTGTTTGTCAAAGCTGTTTCTGGGTATCTCTCCCTTTAATAGCCTAGCCTAGGCCAATCCTCAGACAGCAACCATGCGGCCATCCTGGGGGACATGTTCACCATGATGTCATAAACAACCTCAAAATTCGAAGTTGTCCTGACAACCTCCGTGCACA
>NW_025800536.1:0-371 GCF_021613505.1 Equus quagga | reverse complement strand
AGGTAGGATAGTTTTCCTTTTTCTGCAATTGTTGTCAGTTTCTATCTGTCTCCTTGAACTTCAAAAGGGCTCCTACATTCTCTCTAGACACTGGTTTCACTCCTGTAAGATTATCCTGGGTTTTATCTCTTATATCTTGGGTAGATGGCAAAATGGGTGGACCTTACCCAGAGAAAGTCCTGGACTCCCTCCCAAGTTGAAGTTGCCCAGGCAATGTTCTGATGCGCAATGATCGTGTCGTCTCGTAGCACTCTACCAATTCCCCCTTGGCAGGTCACATGTTTTCCTTCCTTCTGCCTTTGGGAAGTGTACCACATGCTTCCGTAGATTGTAATATTCTTATGGTTCCTTTTCTTGTGCGTATTGATAAC
>NW_025800535.1:960-1301 GCF_021613505.1 Equus quagga | reverse complement strand
CAGGTGGTTCCAGTGAGTCAAGCAGGTGGTTCCGGCGTGTTGGGCTGGTGGTTCAGGCGTGTCAGGCAGGTTGTTCCGGTCTGTCTGGGAGGTGGTTCCGGCGTGTCCAGCAGGTGGTTCCTGTCTATCCGGGAGGTGGTTCCGGCATGCTCGGCAGGTGCTTCTGGCGTCTCCGGCACGTGCTTCTGGCACATCTGAGAGCTGGTTCCGGCATGCCTGGAGGGTGATTCCACAGTGTCCAGCTTGTGGTTCTGGTGTAGCCAGCAGGTGATTTTGGCGTGTCCAGCAGGTGGTTCCGGCGATTCGAGCAGGTGGCTCCGGCATGCTCGGCAGGTGGTTCC
>NW_025800535.1:0-860 GCF_021613505.1 Equus quagga | reverse complement strand
GGCGTGTTGGGCTGGTGGTTCAGGCGTGTCAGGCAGGTTGTTCCGGTCTGTCTGGGAGGTGGTTCCGGCGTGTCCAGCAGGTGGTTCCTGTCTATCCGGGAGGTGGTTCCGGCATGCTCGGCAGGTGCTTCTGGCGTCTCCGGCACGTGCTTCTGGCACATCTGAGAGCTGGTTCCGGCATGCCTGGAGGGTGATTCCACAGTGTCCAGCTTGTGGTTCTGGTGTAGCCAGTAGGTGATTTTGGCGTGTCCAGCAGGTGGTTCCAGCGATTCGAGCAGGTGGCTCCGGCATGCTCGGCAGGTGGTTCCAGTGTATCCAGTTGGTGGTTCCTGACTGTCCTGTTTGTTCTTCCAGCGTGTCCAGCATATGGTTCTGGCACGTCTGAGAGGTGGTTCCAGCATGCCCGGAATGTGATCCGGGACTGCCCCCACGTGGTTCTGGCATAGCCAGCAGGTGATTTTGGCGTGTCTGGCAGGTGGTTCTGGCGAGTCGAGCAGGTGGTTCCTGCATGTCCGGCACGTGGTTCTGGCACGTCTGAGAGGTGGTTCCGGCATGCCTGGCAGGTGACTCCGGAGTGTCCGCCCAGTGGTTCTGGAATACCCGGCAGGTGATTTTGGCGTGTCCGGCAGGTGGTTCCGGCGAGTCAAGCAGGTGGTTCCGGCAAGCTCGGCAGGTGCTTCCGGCGTCTCCGGCACATAGTTCTGGCATGTCTGATAGGTGGTTCCGGCATGCCCGGCAGGTGGTTCAGGCATGTCTGGCAGGTGGTTCTAGTCTGTCCAGGTCGTGGTTCCAGCGTGTCTGGCACATGGTTCCGGTACATCTGAGAGGTGGTTCCGGCTTGCCCAGCAGGTGACTCCGGA
>NW_025800534.1:1072-2478 GCF_021613505.1 Equus quagga | reverse complement strand
AGGGTTCTCAAGATAAGAGTCACACAACAGTTCCCGTGCTGTGGCACACTACCGTAGCACGACTGTTCACAGAAAAAATCACAGATTTCCTACCCTCATAGCCAACTCAGTAGGTGACTAAAATACTCAATGAGTCAACCGCCAACAGAGGGCACCCTACTTGGGGTCGCCAGGCCCAGAAAGCCAAAGTTGGGGCTCCCAGTGTTGGAGGACTTGACTGTTGAAAGATTTCTTTGTTTCCGGTTGCAAAGCTCAAAAGGAGACGAAAATGGCCATTGTATCTCTAACAAAGATGAAACAGACACATCCATTACCTTGAAAATGCCCCCTGAACCTACGGCAGCATCCTACCTGCTGTTCCTACTGTGGGGTTCCTATAGCAAGGGGTGACGGGGGTGTCTGCCAGCATTGCATCCCTTGTATACCTTCCCTCGGATGCCTGGCAGTAACAGGTGCCTGGTGAACATCTTTCCTATTCTGCCTGGCAGTAATAGGTGCCTGGTGAATGGTCCCCGAGACAAAAGGAGAAGTTTAAGAGAGAACATAATGGAGAAAAAGTGTGAGGAATTTTCTGCCGCTCTGAGGGACATTCTACCCAATTGCGTGTTGGAGTCATTCTCTGAAGAAGGCTTTCCCATACTCAAGCAAATGTTAGACTTTGGTAGTTTCCTTGAACTCGATTCCCGATTGGGACATTTGCACAGTTCAGAGCCTGGTCAGGTGCCATGGGAGGTATCCCAATCCAGCCTTAGGAGAAGAAACCTTCCACCGGAGTCTTGCAGGTTTCCAACCTTCTTAATGACTAAAGTGGCCTATGCATGCCCAGGTAACATTTATATATTAGAGATAGACTCAGAAAGGAATGGATTAATTCATGCTACGTCACCCTAAGGCTTAAGCTACTGATTCTCTTCAAGCTGAATGCCATGATTTGCCCCATAGAGTAGCCATGGGCAACAAACATCGATTCATAGAGCTAACCAAGAAAGTTCCTGATGGAGAAGTGAGTTTAGATCCATCCTCGAAAAAGAGAGAGGCACCAGGAAGAAAGGGGCACTTACCAGAAGTCGAGCTGAAAAACTGATGAAGCAAGTTCCCCAAACAGGACACAAGATATGATGCAGGCTCAGCGAGCTGAAGAGTTGAAAGATTTCTTGGACTCTCAACGTCTGGTAGTGGTGCTCTTTTATTTAGAGAATGTTACAGGATAACATGGGGACAGGACCCATGGGCAGTAAAGAGTTGCTGCATGGGGACAGGATCTATGGGCAGTGTAGAGCTGCATGCATGGGGACAGGACCGATGAGCAGTGAAGAGCTGCTGCTGCTGCTGAATGCGGAAAGGACCCATGGGCAGTCAGAGCTCCTGCTGCTGCCCTGAGTTGAGGGTAAGGGCTAATTTTATGA
>NW_025800534.1:0-972 GCF_021613505.1 Equus quagga | reverse complement strand
GAGCTCCTGCTGCTGCCCTGAGTTGAGGGTAAGGGCTAATTTTATGAGTCATGGGTACATGACTTATTTTTACTGGAAAAAGAAAATATGATGTAAACGTCATTAAATGATTTCAGTTCAGATGAGGTCTGGTTATTGTGTGGTCATATAATATTAGATACTAATCTGGCCATATAGATAGGCATGTAGGTGAGCATGACCTGGGCTTCTCTCACTGGGGCACCTCTAATTCATACCAAAAGAAATTCACCGGGTCATATAGTTCTGCATGTACACCACATAACCTTTGGCTTTTCGAGCTGGGGGCAGCCTTAATCCACATCAATTGTCATGGTCTTTCTCAGTTGTCTCCCATAGATATGCTTATCAGTCCCTTCTCCTTCATTCAAGTTATTAATTTTGTATTTCTTTAGTCACCATATGTTCTCTAGGCTGGCGTGTGAGTGCTTTCGTGATTTTTGGGTGTTGTCTTTGAATTTCAATCATTCACTTAAAGGAATCTTTGCTATCCTAGCCTAGGTCCAATGGAGCACTGAGAACACGAGGTGATCTTGGTTGGTTTGACATTCTGAGAACAGAATCTACAAATTCTAGGTTGTCATGGCAACCACCATATGGACATAATGTTTCCGAGACAAATTAGAGAAATCTGATGAATTCCTGTCTCCAGGTAAGATATTTTTATGTCTCTTTTCTGAATTTGGGGACGCTCGAAGTGGACCCTGGATCCTTGATCATTTCAGTAGACTACGTCTGGATGCTGGTTTACTTTATTTCTTTAGGATTCGTTAGTTGTTCGACTTACATCGTCATCTCTGTCATGTTTATTTTTTGTTAAATATAAGTGTAATGTTCTAATTTTCAGTCAACTTCCTCACATATGATGTCAAAGCACATAAGCAATACTCTTCTATGGCGAGGGATAGGGGGAGAGAATTTCATTGTTGCCAAACTGAGCATTCTAGCTTTGGA
>NW_025800533.1:637-1264 GCF_021613505.1 Equus quagga | reverse complement strand
ATATGAACAGGAGCGTGGAATGTTGGCCCATTTTATGAAGTTTCTGGAGACTATAGATCCAGATGTAGTTGTCAGTCATGACACCAACCAACTCATTTTGGAAACATTGCTGAAACGGTGCAATGCTCTGAATATACCGCTGAGAGTCTCCTTTTCTAGACTCAAACTTGGAAAGAAGGTGAACACTCCGTTTACCGCAGGAAGGCTATTCTGCGATACGAGGATGTTGACCAAGGAGTTGTACCCTGGAAGGGGAAATTACGACCTCAGTGCCTGTGTTTCTGATTTGGTGACAAAGGCGCCACCAAAGGATTCGAATTTCTATACCAGAAATGGGTTTACAATGGGAGAGGTAAAGAGATGCTTTGGAGACGCTCCAGAGTCCATGAAGAATCTTCTAATCATGGCACAAGCAAACTCCAAATTTGCACTCGACTCTTTTAATCTTTTGCTAAAGATTCAGGTGAGTCTCAATGTTACGTATGAATACATGTAGGCCCTTCCACTGACAAAGGAACTCACAAATATCGCCGGAAATACATGGAATCGCAGTATACAGTGTGCAAGATCAGAAAGGAACGACTTTTTACTCATGCACGAATTTCACCGTCACAAGTTTATTCTGGA
>NW_025800533.1:0-627 GCF_021613505.1 Equus quagga | reverse complement strand
ATATGAACAGGAGCGTGGAATGTTGGCCCATTTTATGAAGTTTCTGGAGACTATAGATCCAGATGTAGTTGTCAGTCATGACACCAACCAACTCATTTTGGAAACATTGCTGAAACGGTGCAATGCTCTGAATATACCGCTGAGAGTCTCCTTTTCTAGACTCAAACTTGGAAAGAAGGTGAACACTCCGTTTACCGCAGGAAGGCTATTCTGCGATACGAGGATGTTGACCAAGGAGTTGTACCCTGGAAGGGGAAATTACGACCTCAGTGCCTGTGTTTCTGATTTGGTGACAAAGGCGCCACCAAAGGATTCGAATTTCTATACCAGAAATGGGTTTACAATGGGAGAGGTAAAGAGATGCTTTGGAGACGCTCCAGAGTCCATGAAGAATCTTCTAATCATGGCACAAGCAAACTCCAAATTTGCACTCGACTCTTTTAATCTTTTGCTAAAGATTCAGGTGAGTCTCAATGTTACGTATGAATACATGTAGGCCCTTCCACTGACAAAGGAACTCACAAATATCGCCGGAAATACATGGAATCGCAGTATACAGTGTGCAAGATCAGAAAGGAACGACTTTTTACTCATGCACGAATTTCACCGTCACAAGTTTATTCTGGA
>NW_025800532.1:698-1386 GCF_021613505.1 Equus quagga | reverse complement strand
GCCGGCGAGGGAGCCCGGAACTCCGCGGGGCCGAGGGCCGGCGGCCGGCCCCGAGCGGCGGCTGCAGCCGAGCGGCGCGTGGGCCCAGGGGCTTTCCAGCCCTGGGGCCGGCGCGGCTGGCCGGGGAGCAGCCTGGCAGCGGCAGCGGCGGCAGCGGCAGCCACCCCAGGGAAAGAGCCGGGGGAGGGCGGGGAGGCGGGGTGAAGAGGAGGAGGAGGAGAAGGAAGGGGAGGAGGGCGGGCGGAATAAACTTCCCGAGGCGCTACGGCACGGGCTGCGAGGACAGCCGCGGGCGGGGCGGGCGCGCCGGGTGCGGGCTTGCCCGGGGGCGGCGGGGGAGACGGTCACAGAGAGTCGCAAAGTTCCCCCAGCGCCGAGGGGGAGGCTGCGGTGGCGGCGGCGGCGGCTGCAAAGAGCAGGAGCCGGAGCGGGAGGAGCGGGAGGAGGAGGAGAAGGAAGTGGCTGCGGAGCGCTCGGCCAATGAGTGTCTGGAGCTGTGATTAACCAGGCAGCAACACATCATTTCCTCCCGGCGCGGATCCAGGGAGCCGGGAGGGAGAGGGAAGGCGGCGGGGCGGGGCCGGCCCCGCGCCCCCTGCAGGCTCCCGGCCGGGGGCGAGCCCGCCGAGCCCCGCCGAGCCTGACCCGGCCGCCCCCGGCGCGCCCCGCGCTGTCTGGCTGGCCCGGC
>NW_025800532.1:0-688 GCF_021613505.1 Equus quagga | reverse complement strand
GCCGGCGAGGGAGCCCGGAACTCCGCGGGGCCGAGGGCCGGCGGCCGGCCCCGAGCGGCGGCTGCAGCCGAGCGGCGCGTGGGCCCAGGGGCTTTCCAGCCCTGGGGCCGGCGCGGCTGGCCGGGGAGCAGCCTGGCAGCGGCAGCGGCGGCAGCGGCAGCCACCCCAGGGAAAGAGCCGGGGGAGGGCGGGGAGGCGGGGTGAAGAGGAGGAGGAGGAGAAGGAAGGGGAGGAGGGCGGGCGGAATAAACTTCCCGAGGCGCTACGGCACGGGCTGCGAGGACAGCCGCGGGCGGGGCGGGCGCGCCGGGTGCGGGCTTGCCCGGGGGCGGCGGGGGAGACGGTCACAGAGAGTCGCAAAGTTCCCCCAGCGCCGAGGGGGAGGCTGCGGTGGCGGCGGCGGCGGCTGCAAAGAGCAGGAGCCGGAGCGGGAGGAGCGGGAGGAGGAGGAGAAGGAAGTGGCTGCGGAGCGCTCGGCCAATGAGTGTCTGGAGCTGTGATTAACCAGGCAGCAACACATCATTTCCTCCCGGCGCGGATCCAGGGAGCCGGGAGGGAGAGGGAAGGCGGCGGGGCGGGGCCGGCCCCGCGCCCCCTGCAGGCTCCCGGCCGGGGGCGAGCCCGCCGAGCCCCGCCGAGCCTGACCCGGCCGCCCCCGGCGCGCCCCGCGCTGTCTGGCTGGCCCGGC
>NW_025800531.1:714-1418 GCF_021613505.1 Equus quagga | reverse complement strand
CCTGCTGGACATGCCAAAATGACCAGCCGGCTATGCCAGAACGACTTGCCGGACACTCCGGAATCACCCACCGGGCATGCCGGAACCACCTGTCAGACGCGCCGGAAGCACGTGCCGGACGCGCCGAAATCACCTATTGGACAGACCGGAACCACCTGACGGACCCATTGAAACACCTGCTGAGCACGCCGGAACAACCTGCTCGACTCGCTGGAGCCAGCTGCTGGCCACGCCAAACTCACAAGCCGGCTATGCCAGAACCACTTGCTGGACACTCCGGAATCACCTGCGGGGCATGCCGGAACCACCTCTCAGACGTGCCACTACCATGTGCCGGACACGCCGGAAACACCTACTGGACACAACGGAACCACCTGTCGGACACGCCTGAACCACCTGCCGAGCATGCAGGAACCACCTGCTCGACTTGCAGGACCCAGCTGCCGGACACGCAAAAATCACCTGTTGGCTGTGCCAGTACCATTTGCCGGACTCGCCGGAAACACCTGCCGGGCACGCCGGACCCACCTCTCAGACGTGCCAGAACCACGTGCTGGACAGGCCGGAACCACCTCCAGGACAGACCGGAACCACCTGCCGAACCAAACTGAATCACCTGCCGAGAACGCTGGAACCACCTGATCCACTCCCCAGAACCACCCGCCGCACACGTCAAAATCACCTGACGGACACGCCAAAATCTT
>NW_025800531.1:0-704 GCF_021613505.1 Equus quagga | reverse complement strand
CCTGCTGGACATGCCAAAATGACCAGCCGGCTATGCCAGAACGACTTGCCGGACACTCCGGAATCACCCACCGGGCATGCCGGAACCACCTGTCAGACGCGCCGGAAGCACGTGCCGGACGCGCCGAAATCACCTATTGGACAGACCGGAACCACCTGACGGACCCATTGAAACACCTGCTGAGCACGCCGGAACAACCTGCTCGACTCGCTGGAGCCAGCTGCTGGCCACGCCAAACTCACAAGCCGGCTATGCCAGAACCACTTGCTGGACACTCCGGAATCACCTGCGGGGCATGCCGGAACCACCTCTCAGACGTGCCACTACCATGTGCCGGACACGCCGGAAACACCTACTGGACACAACGGAACCACCTGTCGGACACGCCTGAACCACCTGCCGAGCATGCAGGAACCACCTGCTCGACTTGCAGGACCCAGCTGCCGGACACGCAAAAATCACCTGTTGGCTGTGCCAGTACCATTTGCCGGACTCGCCGGAAACACCTGCCGGGCACGCCGGACCCACCTCTCAGACGTGCCAGAACCACGTGCTGGACAGGCCGGAACCACCTCCAGGACAGACCGGAACCACCTGCCGAACCAAACTGAATCACCTGCCGAGAACGCTGGAACCACCTGATCCACTCCCCAGAACCACCCGCCGCACACGTCAAAATCACCTGACGGACACGCCAAAATCTT
>NW_025800530.1:653-1296 GCF_021613505.1 Equus quagga | reverse complement strand
CAAAAGGAAACCCGAGGAAAGCGGCTCCATCCACCAGGGCTGTGTCTCATCCGTGCCGACGCAGGAGGGATGGGCTTCGTTCGTTCGCTGCGGCCCAAATTCCCGGGCCGCCCGAGGACCGCTCGCACCGGCCCGAGGGAGGGAGCCCCGGCAGGCAGGATGCGTCTGGTGAAATGGCCAAGTCGACCGCGCGACCCACAACCCACCCGACTGCGGGCGAGAAGGCGCACGGAGGAGGACTCCGTCCCCTAGTCGGCAGACGGCCCTGGGACAGGGCCGTTCGCCAAAACCTCCCCAAGGCCGCTTTCCGTGACCGAGTCGGCCTCCCCACCTGTACTCGTCCCGGCCCGAGAAAGGAGACGCGGAGTGGATCGGGACCAGGCCACGCACCAGGCCGGCCGGCACTGCATCCTCCCTCCCCCGACCTGACCTGACCTGACCTGGATGAACGCCTCCCCATCGCCCGCCCCCGCGAGGCTGATCCGTCCGGCCGGTGAGGAGGCCGCTTGTCGGGCGCCACCTGCTGCCTGGCATCCTCTTATATAGTGTTCAAGGAGGTCGACCAGGTGGCCCGGCTGGGATGGGGGTGGAGGCGTGTGTGGGGGTGGAGGGGCGGTGTCCCGGGCGGCGGGGGGCGGGGGGG
>NW_025800530.1:0-643 GCF_021613505.1 Equus quagga | reverse complement strand
CAAAAGGAAACCCGAGGAAAGCGGCTCCATCCACCAGGGCTGTGTCTCATCCGTGCCGACGCAGGAGGGATGGGCTTCGTTCGTTCGCTGCGGCCCAAATTCCCGGGCCGCCCGAGGACCGCTCGCACCGGCCCGAGGGAGGGAGCCCCGGCAGGCAGGATGCGTCTGGTGAAATGGCCAAGTCGACCGCGCGACCCACAACCCACCCGACTGCGGGCGAGAAGGCGCACGGAGGAGGACTCCGTCCCCTAGTCGGCAGACGGCCCTGGGACAGGGCCGTTCGCCAAAACCTCCCCAAGGCCGCTTTCCGTGACCGAGTCGGCCTCCCCACCTGTACTCGTCCCGGCCCGAGAAAGGAGACGCGGAGTGGATCGGGACCAGGCCACGCACCAGGCCGGCCGGCACTGCATCCTCCCTCCCCCGACCTGACCTGACCTGACCTGGATGAACGCCTCCCCATCGCCCGCCCCCGCGAGGCTGATCCGTCCGGCCGGTGAGGAGGCCGCTTGTCGGGCGCCACCTGCTGCCTGGCATCCTCTTATATAGTGTTCAAGGAGGTCGACCAGGTGGCCCGGCTGGGATGGGGGTGGAGGCGTGTGTGGGGGTGGAGGGGCGGTGTCCCGGGCGGCGGGGGGCGGGGGGG
>NW_025800529.1:863-1716 GCF_021613505.1 Equus quagga | reverse complement strand
TCAGTGTTGCTTTCTACCCAGGTCTTCACGCCCCAGTGTTCTTTTGTTGGTGTTGTTTTCTTTTTTTTTGCTTAATAATTGCCACCTGACATAGCCTGTCTTGTCCATCATCGTCAGTTTTAGAGGGTAGATTTCTCAGTGCTGCTTTCTCTCCAGGTCTCCACGCCCTTGTGTGTTTCTCTTCTTTTTGCCTAATGATTGCCACCTGAGTTAGCTTCTGTTGCCCATGGTCCTCAGTTTCAGAGGGTGGATTTCTCAGTGTCGAGTTTTCCCCTGGTCTCCGTGCCCTTATGTGTTTCTTTTGCTTAACGATTGCCACCTGAGCTAGCCTCTGTTGCCCATCGTCGTCACTTTCAGAGGGTACATTTCTCAGTGCTGCTTTTTGCCAGCTCTCCATGCCCTTGTGTCTTTTTTTTTCTGCTTAAAGGTTGCCGCTTGAGCTAGACTCTGTTGCCCATGTTCGTCAGTTTCAGAGGGTAGATTTCTCCGCATTGCTTTTTCCCCAGGTCTCCACGCACTTCCTTTTATTTTTCCTTAAAATTTGCCACCTGAGCTAGCCTGTGTTGCCCATCTTCGTCGGTTTCAGAGGGTAGATTTCTCAGTGTTGCTTTTTCGCCAGCTCTCGATGCCTTTGTGTCTTTTTTTTTCTGCTTAAAGGTTGCCACCTGAGCTAGAGTCTGTTGCCCATGTTCGTCAGTTTCAGACGGTAGATTTCTCAGTGTTGCCTTTTCCTCAGGTCTCCACGCCCCTGTGTGTTTCTTTTGCTTAACAATTGCCACCTGAGGTAGCCTCTGTTGGCCATCTTTGTCAGTTTCAGAGGGTAGATTTCTCACTGTTGCTTTTTCCCCAGGTC
>NW_025800529.1:0-853 GCF_021613505.1 Equus quagga | reverse complement strand
TCAGTGTTGCTTTCTACCCAGGTCTTCACGCCCCAGTGTTCTTTTGTTGGTGTTGTTTTCTTTTTTTTTGCTTAATAATTGCCACCTGACATAGCCTGTCTTGTCCATCATCGTCAGTTTTAGAGGGTAGATTTCTCAGTGCTGCTTTCTCTCCAGGTCTCCACGCCCTTGTGTGTTTCTCTTCTTTTTGCCTAATGATTGCCACCTGAGTTAGCTTCTGTTGCCCATGGTCCTCAGTTTCAGAGGGTGGATTTCTCAGTGTCGAGTTTTCCCCTGGTCTCCGTGCCCTTATGTGTTTCTTTTGCTTAACGATTGCCACCTGAGCTAGCCTCTGTTGCCCATCGTCGTCACTTTCAGAGGGTACATTTCTCAGTGCTGCTTTTTGCCAGCTCTCCATGCCCTTGTGTCTTTTTTTTTCTGCTTAAAGGTTGCCGCTTGAGCTAGACTCTGTTGCCCATGTTCGTCAGTTTCAGAGGGTAGATTTCTCCGCATTGCTTTTTCCCCAGGTCTCCACGCACTTCCTTTTATTTTTCCTTAAAATTTGCCACCTGAGCTAGCCTGTGTTGCCCATCTTCGTCGGTTTCAGAGGGTAGATTTCTCAGTGTTGCTTTTTCGCCAGCTCTCGATGCCTTTGTGTCTTTTTTTTTCTGCTTAAAGGTTGCCACCTGAGCTAGAGTCTGTTGCCCATGTTCGTCAGTTTCAGACGGTAGATTTCTCAGTGTTGCCTTTTCCTCAGGTCTCCACGCCCCTGTGTGTTTCTTTTGCTTAACAATTGCCACCTGAGGTAGCCTCTGTTGGCCATCTTTGTCAGTTTCAGAGGGTAGATTTCTCACTGTTGCTTTTTCCCCAGGTC
>NW_025800528.1:568-1126 GCF_021613505.1 Equus quagga | reverse complement strand
TTATTCTCCACCATTCGGAGTTCTACGGTTGTAGATTCCTATCAGGAACTGTGTGCATAGAATGGTAAATTTCCCAGTGTTCTTTAATCACCACCTTCCTACAAGACTACCGAGTGATTCCACCTAATATTTACAAATCTGTGCCATTCATAGGCTCATGAAGAGTAGAAACCCGAGGTATACGGAGGAATAATCGATATTCATCGAGACCCCATCGTTGGAACCAGGTGTGTAAGGAAGAGAATATCCTATGCAGTAAATGATATCATACGGAAAGTCTCTATATCCTGAGATTCTCCCGGCATTCATTTTTGTTCAATAATGGTCATCCAGACTCCGTAAGTTGACGTTATCCTGCCCATTCCCCTCCCTTGTACTATCCTATAGAATCACAAATTCTGTATCCCTTGTTGACGGTGCTAATAGTGGATTTGGTGAGGTTATTTGTAGCCTAAATGTTGACCAATTGTCCATCGTCTTTGATGTCTACAGGTGATACAAGAAAAGAGTGAATAGGGCCAGGTGTGTTTCTTCAGATGACCGTAGGCATCAGCTAGA
>NW_025800528.1:0-558 GCF_021613505.1 Equus quagga | reverse complement strand
TTATTCTCCACCATTCGGAGTTCTACGGTTGTAGATTCCTATCAGGAACTGTGTGCATAGAATGGTAAATTTCCCAGTGTTCTTTAATCACCACCTTCCTACAAGACTACCGAGTGATTCCACCTAATATTTACAAATCTGTGCCATTCATAGGCTCATGAAGAGTAGAAACCCGAGGTATACGGAGGAATAATCGATATTCATCGAGACCCCATCGTTGGAACCAGGTGTGTAAGGAAGAGAATATCCTATGCAGTAAATGATATCATACGGAAAGTCTCTATATCCTGAGATTCTCCCGGCATTCATTTTTGTTCAATAATGGTCATCCAGACTCCGTAAGTTGACGTTATCCTGCCCATTCCCCTCCCTTGTACTATCCTATAGAATCACAAATTCTGTATCCCTTGTTGACGGTGCTAATAGTGGATTTGGTGAGGTTATTTGTAGCCTAAATGTTGACCAATTGTCCATCGTCTTTGATGTCTACAGGTGATACAAGAAAAGAGTGAATAGGGCCAGGTGTGTTTCTTCAGATGACCGTAGGCATCAGCTAGA
>NW_025800527.1:582-1154 GCF_021613505.1 Equus quagga | reverse complement strand
ATCTTCCCTTTATCGCACCAAGAAAGTGTCTAGACGGTACTACCCCCTTAGGTATTCAGTTTCTAGCAACTACAGCATATCCATTTCATCCGAAATGGTTTTCAACTATATAAGCTCCATTAGGAAAAATATACGTAAAACTCGCAAAAAAAATGATGAAGATGTAGACTATATAATTGGATCACTGGCAAATAACATAAGTTACAACATTATAGACATGCGCAGTCCATACATGACTACCGGTGAACCACTAGAAATATTGCTTGGTGATACGAATACAACATTTATAAGGGATAATGAGGTTAATAGTGCCTTAGAAAGTAGTTTTATTAAACAATTCACAATATGGATAGTTGTAACCGATGAAGGAGTTACAATGCCAACTGATTCTCTGGCACTCGAATCCTTAAACCGGGGATTCCACGTAATGAAAATCCTTTGTGATCATTCCATAACTGGTGTTGCATTGTTGAAAGATGGTTATAAGGGGCTATTACGGGCTGCAAAATTTCAAGTACCACAGATTCCAAACTTAAACATTGTTAGCTATTTGAGAAGATTTGCTTTTTGGA
>NW_025800527.1:0-572 GCF_021613505.1 Equus quagga | reverse complement strand
ATCTTCCCTTTATCGCACCAAGAAAGTGTCTAGACGGTACTACCCCCTTAGGTATTCAGTTTCTAGCAACTACAGCATATCCATTTCATCCGAAATGGTTTTCAACTATATAAGCTCCATTAGGAAAAATATACGTAAAACTCGCAAAAAAAATGATGAAGATGTAGACTATATAATTGGATCACTGGCAAATAACATAAGTTACAACATTATAGACATGCGCAGTCCATACATGACTACCGGTGAACCACTAGAAATATTGCTTGGTGATACGAATACAACATTTATAAGGGATAATGAGGTTAATAGTGCCTTAGAAAGTAGTTTTATTAAACAATTCACAATATGGATAGTTGTAACCGATGAAGGAGTTACAATGCCAACTGATTCTCTGGCACTCGAATCCTTAAACCGGGGATTCCACGTAATGAAAATCCTTTGTGATCATTCCATAACTGGTGTTGCATTGTTGAAAGATGGTTATAAGGGGCTATTACGGGCTGCAAAATTTCAAGTACCACAGATTCCAAACTTAAACATTGTTAGCTATTTGAGAAGATTTGCTTTTTGGA
>NW_025800526.1:856-1702 GCF_021613505.1 Equus quagga | reverse complement strand
TCTAAGCCACTAATTACACAAAACACACCATAATTTCCCACCAAAACAACATATAGACACCAAAATGACCGATTGACCATCGCCAGCGTCCCTTGGCCTCGCCCAGGGGAAACCAAACCTCCTTTTAGCTCCAAAAGACTCATTCCATACTCATTTACAGAACAACATGGCCACAAGATGAAAAACTTACATCTCGAGCCTCCCAAGAATGGAGGAAGAAAGTAGCAGGTCCTGAAGGGGATGGAAATCCAGGCAATTGACATTGTCCTCGCATACGTGACAGACGCTACTCATCTCAGCAACGGACAGAAAAGTTTAGCACATAGCCGCACGTAAACATATATTAGGAGCAATTTATAGACACTGGAGATTGACCTTCTAGTGCCACTTCAAGTCTCCCTTCGGAAGGGGTCCAATGGACCCGTCCTGTGAATGTATTTTTTGAGTGACCTGAATGCGAAGCATGAATGGCGAGCATAATGCGAAGCATGGAGGGAGCCATGATGACCATTATTCAGTCGCATAGATTCTTTCTAGTAGGATTAAAGGCGACTGAATGATCCTGGATTCTTCCATAGTGATCATTCCATCCTCCATTACGGTCACCTCGCCACAATTCCATGCATACATTAAACTTACAAGTTTTCTGGCCATGCAGGTTCCAATTGACTTCATTAGCTGTGTTGGATCGTTTGACGTTCCGAGGTTTTGAAACCAGACTTCGATACGTATTACAGGGTAGCGACTGTTCAATTTGTCGACCTGTAGAATGAATGTAATGTGTGTGAACGGAGGTCGTGAGACCGCAGTGAACAGCGAGCACTCCATAAGGAGGGCGAGCTCCGA
>NW_025800526.1:0-846 GCF_021613505.1 Equus quagga | reverse complement strand
TCTAAGCCACTAATTACACAAAACACACCATAATTTCCCACCAAAACAACATATAGACACCAAAATGACCGATTGACCATCGCCAGCGTCCCTTGGCCTCGCCCAGGGGAAACCAAACCTCCTTTTAGCTCCAAAAGACTCATTCCATACTCATTTACAGAACAACATGGCCACAAGATGAAAAACTTACATCTCGAGCCTCCCAAGAATGGAGGAAGAAAGTAGCAGGTCCTGAAGGGGATGGAAATCCAGGCAATTGACATTGTCCTCGCATACGTGACAGACGCTACTCATCTCAGCAACGGACAGAAAAGTTTAGCACATAGCCGCACGTAAACATATATTAGGAGCAATTTATAGACACTGGAGATTGACCTTCTAGTGCCACTTCAAGTCTCCCTTCGGAAGGGGTCCAATGGACCCGTCCTGTGAATGTATTTTTTGAGTGACCTGAATGCGAAGCATGAATGGCGAGCATAATGCGAAGCATGGAGGGAGCCATGATGACCATTATTCAGTCGCATAGATTCTTTCTAGTAGGATTAAAGGCGACTGAATGATCCTGGATTCTTCCATAGTGATCATTCCATCCTCCATTACGGTCACCTCGCCACAATTCCATGCATACATTAAACTTACAAGTTTTCTGGCCATGCAGGTTCCAATTGACTTCATTAGCTGTGTTGGATCGTTTGACGTTCCGAGGTTTTGAAACCAGACTTCGATACGTATTACAGGGTAGCGACTGTTCAATTTGTCGACCTGTAGAATGAATGTAATGTGTGTGAACGGAGGTCGTGAGACCGCAGTGAACAGCGAGCACTCCATAAGGAGGGCGAGCTCCGA
>NW_025800525.1:633-1256 GCF_021613505.1 Equus quagga | reverse complement strand
AGCCCAGTTCTTGACCTCTGCAAGTCTCCAGTTTTAGCAACGTAACATCCCTGTGCGAGTACAGATGGATCCTTCTACATTCCTTTCCATCATCTGTTCTCCAAACCTCCTTGTCTCCATCCATGATGGCCACTATGGAGCAGTTTTCTTTGGCAAAGTATGACTTGTAGACGTTTCCAACCCCGACAGTCTCGCTAATGTTGAAAAGTGAGACGTCGTCCTTTGTCAAATTTGCTGTAATGTAACAGAGGCTTTGGGTGTCCTCTTCATCCACAAACGTCCCGGATCCATCGACTATGAAATCTTCAGGTGATGAGAGTTTGTAATCTCCAATGTTACTCTGGTTATAACCTCGAAGACCATTCATTCTCGTTTGTACGCCATTTATAGAGATACTTTCAGCCGGAACCTGCCCTCTACAATTCCTCATCATTCTAGTCAGATAGACATTAAACTCTTCCCATGGAATGCTCTTCCACTTTCCGGCGATTTTTTTGAAGCGTAAAACCTCTAATCTCTTACCAATTACCCACAAACTGATCAGACATTCATTCCTTTGCGAATACGATGCTACGAGTGCACATCTCTCATAGGGTCCACCTGTCCAAATCTCATCAGTTCCC
>NW_025800525.1:0-623 GCF_021613505.1 Equus quagga | reverse complement strand
AGCCCAGTTCTTGACCTCTGCAAGTCTCCAGTTTTAGCAACGTAACATCCCTGTGCGAGTACAGATGGATCCTTCTACATTCCTTTCCATCATCTGTTCTCCAAACCTCCTTGTCTCCATCCATGATGGCCACTATGGAGCAGTTTTCTTTGGCAAAGTATGACTTGTAGACGTTTCCAACCCCGACAGTCTCGCTAATGTTGAAAAGTGAGACGTCGTCCTTTGTCAAATTTGCTGTAATGTAACAGAGGCTTTGGGTGTCCTCTTCATCCACAAACGTCCCGGATCCATCGACTATGAAATCTTCAGGTGATGAGAGTTTGTAATCTCCAATGTTACTCTGGTTATAACCTCGAAGACCATTCATTCTCGTTTGTACGCCATTTATAGAGATACTTTCAGCCGGAACCTGCCCTCTACAATTCCTCATCATTCTAGTCAGATAGACATTAAACTCTTCCCATGGAATGCTCTTCCACTTTCCGGCGATTTTTTTGAAGCGTAAAACCTCTAATCTCTTACCAATTACCCACAAACTGATCAGACATTCATTCCTTTGCGAATACGATGCTACGAGTGCACATCTCTCATAGGGTCCACCTGTCCAAATCTCATCAGTTCCC
>NW_025800524.1:675-1340 GCF_021613505.1 Equus quagga | reverse complement strand
TATTCCTAGTGACAATTCGAACATTCTATTGTCGTCAGAATTCCGATTACCATCTTCACATTTGTATGCAGGATCAGGTTTTTCAATTGAGTAAACATAATCAACAAACGAATCTAACAACCTATAGCCCTCCTCTAGCTTTTTCTTGAAGTGTTGACGCTCATCATGTGTTTTATAAAAATCATTCCTTTTTTTCCCATGCATATTGATACGGCTTTTTATTGAAGTTTAGATATCGATAACTCTTAAAATTAAACAAGCAATTATCTCTTGACTATTTACAGAGTTGTACAGTGGCATTCCTGGTTGTCATGAGAAAAACAAAAGACGAAGATTCGCTACAAATTGGTGTGTGTACAATGTGTGATTCCTTTGTTATATTCTGTGCGCTATTCTTATATATGTGAGTTACAATCAAAATATATACAGTAAAGATATGTTTATGGCTTTATAGTAAGGGCCTTTGATAGATATCACAAGTGTGGTGACTACGTTCGCAATACACTACTGATCTACACAAATATATTGGACAACAAACGAATAGATATATTTCAATTAATTCACATTATTCAAGTCCATTCATGTATTTGTTATTCAGGATGGATGTGAATAAATTGCATAGATTCTTTAGATGCGTTTATTAGTTCCGACGATTTTTCTCATCA
>NW_025800524.1:0-665 GCF_021613505.1 Equus quagga | reverse complement strand
TATTCCTAGTGACAATTCGAACATTCTATTGTCGTCAGAATTCCGATTACCATCTTCACATTTGTATGCAGGATCAGGTTTTTCAATTGAGTAAACATAATCAACAAACGAATCTAACAACCTATAGCCCTCCTCTAGCTTTTTCTTGAAGTGTTGACGCTCATCATGTGTTTTATAAAAATCATTCCTTTTTTTCCCATGCATATTGATACGGCTTTTTATTGAAGTTTAGATATCGATAACTCTTAAAATTAAACAAGCAATTATCTCTTGACTATTTACAGAGTTGTACAGTGGCATTCCTGGTTGTCATGAGAAAAACAAAAGACGAAGATTCGCTACAAATTGGTGTGTGTACAATGTGTGATTCCTTTGTTATATTCTGTGCGCTATTCTTATATATGTGAGTTACAATCAAAATATATACAGTAAAGATATGTTTATGGCTTTATAGTAAGGGCCTTTGATAGATATCACAAGTGTGGTGACTACGTTCGCAATACACTACTGATCTACACAAATATATTGGACAACAAACGAATAGATATATTTCAATTAATTCACATTATTCAAGTCCATTCATGTATTTGTTATTCAGGATGGATGTGAATAAATTGCATAGATTCTTTAGATGCGTTTATTAGTTCCGACGATTTTTCTCATCA
>NW_025800523.1:786-1562 GCF_021613505.1 Equus quagga | reverse complement strand
AAGGGGTACTGTATTAAGGCTCTGAAGTGGGTTATCATCCTTTCGGCATCTGTGATGATCGGAGCATTTTTCCGTGCAATTGCTATGACTCAGGCATTTTTCAATGTCTCACGAAGGATTCACGAGTACGCCATTAACTCTCTATTTGTTAACAATTCGGCTGTGCTAAGGATAAAGAGGTCACTAAGTAGCATCCAGACCTTTTTGTACGTTGACATATTCTTCATTGACAACTTTTTGAGCTACTTTATCCATGACACATTTGTATTGTCAATTGAAACCGCAGTCCAGATGGTCACTCTATTCTTCATGCTTCCTTGGTCCATTCCAGTTGCTCTTATGTTTGGTTTTGTTATCCTCCGCTACATTGTCTACTACTACATCAACTCATGCAAGAATGCATACTTTGCACGTTTGGAGACCTTTAATGAGATAAATGCCACAATTGAGACAGCCATATCTGGTCTTCCAATCTACCGTACTTTCAAGAAGGAATGGGAACTGATGCATAGTATGGTTGAACATGTGGACTACAACTTGAGATGCAACTACTTGACATTCTCTGCCACTACTTGGACTTCTATTTCATTCAGGACATTGCTTTCACCGCTTTCTGTTTTCATCCTTCTCTTCCCTCTTGCTCGTTCCAAATATTTAGGTACGGAAGTACAGGTCGGCTACTATGCCATGGCCTATTCCGTATTCCTAAGTCTCAACGGAACATTTGCAAATTTCCTCAAACTCTATTGTTTCTTGGAACTCTATATGGGATCTAT
>NW_025800523.1:0-776 GCF_021613505.1 Equus quagga | reverse complement strand
AAGGGGTACTGTATTAAGGCTCTGAAGTGGGTTATCATCCTTTCGGCATCTGTGATGATCGGAGCATTTTTCCGTGCAATTGCTATGACTCAGGCATTTTTCAATGTCTCACGAAGGATTCACGAGTACGCCATTAACTCTCTATTTGTTAACAATTCGGCTGTGCTAAGGATAAAGAGGTCACTAAGTAGCATCCAGACCTTTTTGTACGTTGACATATTCTTCATTGACAACTTTTTGAGCTACTTTATCCATGACACATTTGTATTGTCAATTGAAACCGCAGTCCAGATGGTCACTCTATTCTTCATGCTTCCTTGGTCCATTCCAGTTGCTCTTATGTTTGGTTTTGTTATCCTCCGCTACATTGTCTACTACTACATCAACTCATGCAAGAATGCATACTTTGCACGTTTGGAGACCTTTAATGAGATAAATGCCACAATTGAGACAGCCATATCTGGTCTTCCAATCTACCGTACTTTCAAGAAGGAATGGGAACTGATGCATAGTATGGTTGAACATGTGGACTACAACTTGAGATGCAACTACTTGACATTCTCTGCCACTACTTGGACTTCTATTTCATTCAGGACATTGCTTTCACCGCTTTCTGTTTTCATCCTTCTCTTCCCTCTTGCTCGTTCCAAATATTTAGGTACGGAAGTACAGGTCGGCTACTATGCCATGGCCTATTCCGTATTCCTAAGTCTCAACGGAACATTTGCAAATTTCCTCAAACTCTATTGTTTCTTGGAACTCTATATGGGATCTAT
>NW_025800522.1:813-1616 GCF_021613505.1 Equus quagga | reverse complement strand
ATAAGATACTGATTCCAACACATTCATACCCACAACGGTTTTTGTGATTTTATCTTGCTCAGGCTTTATTCTATTATTGTTATTGTCAAGATTCTTTGATCCTGTTGCGATATTACAACTTATATTATGTTCATAAGGAATGTTATAGAACACTCTGTTCCACAACCAATCTACTTCAAATTTAAAGTCAGCCTTTTGGTAAAATATGTGTGACAAGAGAAATACAGACCTGGCCCTTACATGTTCCAAAACTTCGAGGGATAGTCCGATCATACAATTTGTTAGGTTTGTTGCCATTACGTGATCAAAAGATTTATACAACCGGTGGTTCTCTCCTTTTTTAAAATACTGCATTAAAAGAAAAACAACAACTTCAGAAGCAAGTTCTCGTACCCAAGATCCGACATCACCTCTACTATCTACTTCGTAATCATTACAGCAGATGTTTATCGTATTAACAACCTCATTTAGAGTGGCTGAAGATAGAAAAAAATTTTTCGATTTATCCATGAGTACCAAAATTGATAGAAGAGAGAACTGCCTAGTTTGAGCGTCTCTTAGTATCTCAGATTTGTTATTACATTTTATTTCGTTGCAGAGAAGGGAGAGTACTTTTTCAGAAATTTCAGGGTTCAGAATATCGAGGGGGACCGTTGAAATAGATAAAGCATAACCTCTACGTGCCGCGATGTGTTCGTCCTTCAATTCAAATGAATCTACCAGAAACTTTAAAATAGAAGATGCAACTGGAGGTGATGTTTCAACCAATCTGAGAAATAAGTATTTGAGTGCCTCAACCGAAG
>NW_025800522.1:0-803 GCF_021613505.1 Equus quagga | reverse complement strand
ATAAGATACTGATTCCAACACATTCATACCCACAACGGTTTTTGTGATTTTATCTTGCTCAGGCTTTATTCTATTATTGTTATTGTCAAGATTCTTTGATCCTGTTGCGATATTACAACTTATATTATGTTCATAAGGAATGTTATAGAACACTCTGTTCCACAACCAATCTACTTCAAATTTAAAGTCAGCCTTTTGGTAAAATATGTGTGACAAGAGAAATACAGACCTGGCCCTTACATGTTCCAAAACTTCGAGGGATAGTCCGATCATACAATTTGTTAGGTTTGTTGCCATTACGTGATCAAAAGATTTATACAACCGGTGGTTCTCTCCTTTTTTAAAATACTGCATTAAAAGAAAAACAACAACTTCAGAAGCAAGTTCTCGTACCCAAGATCCGACATCACCTCTACTATCTACTTCGTAATCATTACAGCAGATGTTTATCGTATTAACAACCTCATTTAGAGTGGCTGAAGATAGAAAAAAATTTTTCGATTTATCCATGAGTACCAAAATTGATAGAAGAGAGAACTGCCTAGTTTGAGCGTCTCTTAGTATCTCAGATTTGTTATTACATTTTATTTCGTTGCAGAGAAGGGAGAGTACTTTTTCAGAAATTTCAGGGTTCAGAATATCGAGGGGGACCGTTGAAATAGATAAAGCATAACCTCTACGTGCCGCGATGTGTTCGTCCTTCAATTCAAATGAATCTACCAGAAACTTTAAAATAGAAGATGCAACTGGAGGTGATGTTTCAACCAATCTGAGAAATAAGTATTTGAGTGCCTCAACCGAAG
>NW_025800521.1:715-1420 GCF_021613505.1 Equus quagga | reverse complement strand
CATACTCCCGCTAGAGCTCCCATATCATCCCCCAGCCTTGCATATTCACATTACAAAAATGTACAGTAAAAAGCACATTCGCAAGGTCCAGTTGGAGACTCACGCAAAGAGGGAAAGACTCAGAAACAGCGTACCAAAGGTCAGAAGATGACTTATTTCAATTTATCAACTAGTACTCTACACATCTTCATAAAGGTGACCGCTTAGGGAGTTTGTCTACTCTAGAGGTCATTAAGAAGAGTATGGAAGAGAAGTACCACAGTGATTCAAAAGTGTCATGGTGAGTCAGTAGTCCCCAAGTAACATAGTATGGAGTGCTACGATGAGTCTAGAAGTGCCATGATGAGCCGTATCTTCATTCTCCCATCTTCTAGAGTCCATATCCATATGCATTCATTACAGTCGCCACAAGAAGCTCATCAGCATCTCCTGCGACTGTAGTCTAGAGTCCGAAGGCTCACTACGTTCGTAGAGCTCGTCCTCCTGACAGAGAACTCGCCATTCGGTCTAACGACCTCCGTTCGCCTACACATTAACCAAAAACAGTTACATTTTAAGCAGATACCATCCGATGGACAGTAGGACAGTTGAGAAGAAGGTGAACATTACCGCGATGATTGCGGATGAGATCTTCAGCGAGTCCAGGTAGTAGGTAGAGGTACCATCTGAGGTCAGAATTAGGGGCCTGGAAACCATGAAATAAAA
>NW_025800521.1:0-705 GCF_021613505.1 Equus quagga | reverse complement strand
CATACTCCCGCTAGAGCTCCCATATCATCCCCCAGCCTTGCATATTCACATTACAAAAATGTACAGTAAAAAGCACATTCGCAAGGTCCAGTTGGAGACTCACGCAAAGAGGGAAAGACTCAGAAACAGCGTACCAAAGGTCAGAAGATGACTTATTTCAATTTATCAACTAGTACTCTACACATCTTCATAAAGGTGACCGCTTAGGGAGTTTGTCTACTCTAGAGGTCATTAAGAAGAGTATGGAAGAGAAGTACCACAGTGATTCAAAAGTGTCATGGTGAGTCAGTAGTCCCCAAGTAACATAGTATGGAGTGCTACGATGAGTCTAGAAGTGCCATGATGAGCCGTATCTTCATTCTCCCATCTTCTAGAGTCCATATCCATATGCATTCATTACAGTCGCCACAAGAAGCTCATCAGCATCTCCTGCGACTGTAGTCTAGAGTCCGAAGGCTCACTACGTTCGTAGAGCTCGTCCTCCTGACAGAGAACTCGCCATTCGGTCTAACGACCTCCGTTCGCCTACACATTAACCAAAAACAGTTACATTTTAAGCAGATACCATCCGATGGACAGTAGGACAGTTGAGAAGAAGGTGAACATTACCGCGATGATTGCGGATGAGATCTTCAGCGAGTCCAGGTAGTAGGTAGAGGTACCATCTGAGGTCAGAATTAGGGGCCTGGAAACCATGAAATAAAA
>NW_025800520.1:786-1562 GCF_021613505.1 Equus quagga | reverse complement strand
AAAAGAGATTACTCAATACTGACTCAAGTCTATCGTAGCTCTAACGCACTTGTCATTGAAATTAATGGGCTTTTAGCTAGCAGCACTGATGGAGCTCACAAAGTCAGCGATAATCATACTAATAGCGAGGATACTGACGACAATGATTTGGCTAGAAAGGCAGATGAAGCTTCAAAACTTGCGGAAGGTAATAGACAGACATTAGAGGAACTGGCTTCAGAGTATGATGTTTTGGATAGCAAGTTTAAGGAGTTGAAGAAACTGGTGGACAGGGTGGGTAATCTTAGGTCTACTGGACTACCAAGAGGGAGACTTCCTACTTTGGGGGAACTTTGTGACATTTTTCTAAACCCTCAAATAACTCCAAAGAACTCCTGACCGGAGATCTTTTGAATTATTTCGACGACAATAACCATTTTGCGGAGAGATTTACGAGCCATTATTAGGGACAGGGAACTTACAAATGAAAAAATGGAAAAGGCAAAGCAGATGGAAAAGGATTCACTAATCATTCTGAGAAGAGTAAGAAGGGCAAAAACGCTACATAAAATGCATACAAGGATGGTAGAAAATATTGAAAGGCTGATTGATCTCTCCCTTGATATGATGTCAACTACGGAACCTCTCAAGATAAATTTAGAAAAATCCCTGGGTGATCTTCAAAAGTGTGAATTGCAGCTCAAGAATTTGAATGCTAATGAGGATGCTGTGGCGACAGAATGTATAGAGACATTCAGAGGAGCATTAAAGACAATAACTTTTATAGGAGGGAAAAT
>NW_025800520.1:0-776 GCF_021613505.1 Equus quagga | reverse complement strand
AAAAGAGATTACTCAATACTGACTCAAGTCTATCGTAGCTCTAACGCACTTGTCATTGAAATTAATGGGCTTTTAGCTAGCAGCACTGATGGAGCTCACAAAGTCAGCGATAATCATACTAATAGCGAGGATACTGACGACAATGATTTGGCTAGAAAGGCAGATGAAGCTTCAAAACTTGCGGAAGGTAATAGACAGACATTAGAGGAACTGGCTTCAGAGTATGATGTTTTGGATAGCAAGTTTAAGGAGTTGAAGAAACTGGTGGACAGGGTGGGTAATCTTAGGTCTACTGGACTACCAAGAGGGAGACTTCCTACTTTGGGGGAACTTTGTGACATTTTTCTAAACCCTCAAATAACTCCAAAGAACTCCTGACCGGAGATCTTTTGAATTATTTCGACGACAATAACCATTTTGCGGAGAGATTTACGAGCCATTATTAGGGACAGGGAACTTACAAATGAAAAAATGGAAAAGGCAAAGCAGATGGAAAAGGATTCACTAATCATTCTGAGAAGAGTAAGAAGGGCAAAAACGCTACATAAAATGCATACAAGGATGGTAGAAAATATTGAAAGGCTGATTGATCTCTCCCTTGATATGATGTCAACTACGGAACCTCTCAAGATAAATTTAGAAAAATCCCTGGGTGATCTTCAAAAGTGTGAATTGCAGCTCAAGAATTTGAATGCTAATGAGGATGCTGTGGCGACAGAATGTATAGAGACATTCAGAGGAGCATTAAAGACAATAACTTTTATAGGAGGGAAAAT
>NW_025800519.1:2660-3593 GCF_021613505.1 Equus quagga | reverse complement strand
TGACTGGGGCCCAGAGCTATGCGTCCACCGCCAGGAGCCTGAACATCGCTGCCCTGGTCTTGGGCATGGTTCTGACCATCGTTCTCATCGCTGTTTATTTCAGTACCATTGCTTTCATTTTCTCCCAGATTAACAGTCAACAGAGAGGCTACTCCTAGCTATCCATGGCCCAAGCCCTTCCCCACCTCACACTGCTGGTCCAGCATCCTGGGCTGTTGGCCCTGACCCCTCACCCCACGCCTTTCCACAGCACCATGTACAGACATACCTGTCTACACCTGGATTCAATAAAGTTCACTGGCATGTGATGGTGCAGTGATGTCCCTGGGGGGGGCCTGTGGAGAGTCCCCAGCTGCCCCTGAGATGGAGCCACCTCCTCCCTGCCCACCTGCTGTGCTTCTCTGGGGGGCGGGGTATGTCCTCAGCTTTTCTGGGTTTCTGGCCTCCTGCTGGGAGCCACGGCTACATCAGGCTCCTAGGACGGGGGTCCCTCCTTCGCCAATGTCTGCACCCTGATGCAAGAGCACACTGATGCAAGTCCCCACTCCCACCTGCCCTCTCAGCTGACTGGGAGCAGCGGTGCTGTGTCAATGCGGGCACTCAGACCCTGTGGGAAGTCATGGGTTTTGTATCTGTGGGCGAGGCTGATGGAGCCGCAGCCCTCCCAGCCCACCCTGGGCGATCCAGCTGCTGCTGCATCCTGCTGTTGCCTCGTCCAGCCCACCAGGCTCTGTCCTGGTGTCCTTGCTCCTCTGCAGGTGAGGGGTGGGGTCACCAGTGTCCTCAGGAGGGACAGGGGCCAGCTGGAGAAGTGAGGAGCAGCCATCCTCAGCGTTAAGCCCTTTCTAGTCCTGGCCAACTACCTGAACAAAGTGCCCTGACCAGGAGATCTGCTCCCTTACCTGGTTCCACGATGGCCCCTGGATGTGTGGG
>NW_025800519.1:0-2650 GCF_021613505.1 Equus quagga | reverse complement strand
AGTTGGGGCTGGCCCCGTGGCCGAGTGGTTGGGTTCGCGCGCTCCGCTGCAGGCGGCCCAGTGTTTCGTTGGTTCGAATCCTGGGCGTGGACATGACACTGCTCATCAAACCACACTGAGGCAGCGTCCCACATGCCACAACTAGAAGGACCCACAACAAAGAATATACAACTATGTACCGGGGGGCTTTGGGGAGAAAAAGTAAAAAATAAAATCTTAAAAAAAAAAAAAAAGCAGTACCCCAGCTCCAGGAGGTAGCTGGCAGGTTGGGGTCCTCGGGGTGGGACGTGAGTGTGCACGAGGCACACCCCCTTTCCCCATCACCCTCTGTGTGGGAGCAGGAAGGGGGACAGCCAAGGGACGGTAGGGCCTGGGGGAGGAAACACTGCCAGACCCACCCCTCTGGGTCTGAGAGGGACTTACTCTGAGTGGGGAGGGACCTGGGGGGGTCTCCTGCCGAAGGACAGCCAAGACCCCACTCAGGCGACCCCGACCCAGGCCCGGCAGACAGGGCCAGTCAGACCTTCCCGCATCTGACAAACCCTCTATCAGCACGTCCACACCCTGAGCCTCTCGGTCCCACCTCCACCACCTGGCAGCACATCTCCTGTGTCCTCCTCACCTAGTGGGGCCTCGCTTTCCCACGTTTCCTGGCGCCTCCTCAGGGCGAGTGCCTCGTCTCCCACTGTCCTGCCTGGGCTTCCATCCCGACTTCCAGGCTAGAGCATGTAATGCTGCCCGGCAGGAGAGCTGGGGACACCCCACTCGCCAGGTGGAGGGTGAGGGCCATCACTCCGTGCAGGAAATGGTGGCCTCCTCTGCCCCAGGACTGATTCTGGGAGACGCCCACAGGGAAGCAGGGCAGTGCCAGTGGAGCCTGGAGGCCAGGGGATCAGTGATCTCCTCCCAGAACGTGAGAGTGGCAGCCACAGGACCTGACCAGCAGAGGGTCCTAGAGACGTTCATAGACTGTGTCCCTGGGGGTGAAATAGAAGGACAGAAAACAGGATGCCCCTCAGCCTCCCCCAGCCAAGGAAGCAAGGATGGCAGACCAGGAAACTGATGCAAGAGCTCAATACAACTTGTTACCCTGGGCCTCTGTGGTGAACTGGTCTTCAGACCTGACCCCACAACTGAATGAGGGTAGAGCCCTCAGGGGGAAGGACGCTGTCACATCACAGCTGTGTGCAAAGGCCCATCCCTCGGGCTGCCCTCAGAGGAGCACATGGCTGGTCCTTGGTGATGGACCCTGAGGAGAAGGGCATCAAGACATGGTAGGAGTGTTGGACTCAGGGCCCAGGTCATCATCTCGACAGGCAAAGCATCATCCTGGCCCCTCTTTCACGTGGGGCACATGGGGGCCAAGGAATCGGGGGCCCCAGGCACAATCAAACTCTCAGGGGGCCCCCTGCCCCCTTCCAGCAGGCATTCCCCACTCCCTGAATGGGAACTGGAGTAGAAATAAATGGTAGTTGGCACATCCTCACATTGGGTCAATCTCCCTTTTCTAAACCAGTCTTACAGCTGGACCTGCCCTTGTGGTTCTTACTATGATTGCAAGAGGCCCTTCAGCAATAAGCCTCAGGAAACATGTGGAAGAAAAAAACAGTTTATTACTTACAAGTCCTGGAGTCTACAAGGCTCACCCAGGGCCACGCAACCAGCTCATGGGTAGAGAGAGAGAGAGATCCAGTGGGGTCGAGGTTGGGGTCTAGGGTTTCCAGGACTCACTCTTTATGTGTGAATTTAAAACATAAGAGTGGGAATTTAAAGCATAGAAGAGAAATCAAACAAGCAGCCCAAAGGCTGATTCTCTAAATCAACCAGGATCTCTAAAATAAATGATGACCATGTGGGCCTGGGCGGCATCCTTGGCTCTATCTAGCCGTGTGGCTGGCAAACTGTTCATTCCAGGTAGATTTCCTTGAGCAGATGCCTCAGCAAGCAAAGCTGAAGTCAGGAACTGAGAGGACGAGGGTTCGGAGGCCCATGGCCAGGCCTGAACTCTCATGTTAGGAGCTGTGGCCTTTGCCTGGAGACCCAGTTGGGTCAAGGCTCCCAGACCAGCCTCCTGGTGCCCCTGTGGCTCTTACACCACCCAGACATCTGGGTCTCTGGCCCTGGGGCCTCCTCCAGGTTTCCAGGTTCTGATCATTTCAGCCCCTTCCCTCGGTTCCCCTCAAGGGTGTCAGCTGCCTCCTGCAGTTACTACCCCTGGGCTCCCCCTAAACAGGGGCTCCCTGTCACACGTTCCTAGGTCCGAACCTCCCTGTGGAAATACCTGGTGTGGTTCTGTGTTCCTTCTGCACCCACACTGACCCAGAAGGCTCTCCCACCTGCCTGAGCCGACATTGCACACGTCAATGCAAATAATCCATTATCAATCTATAAATCAAAATTTGGCATAAGGTTGTTAAGAGCCAGGTCTGAGGACTATAGTATGAGACCTTCTGTCCCCAAGGAAGAAGGACAACTAAAGAAATGGAGTGTACAGGGCCGTTATACACCATCTTGGAACAAAGAGTAGCGATCACATGATAGCAAGGTCCCTTTTACAACAGTCACGAGATTGCTTAGCTAGCACAGCAGCTCAGTCAACACAAGGCAAGTGCTACACGTCAGTAATTAATCCTTAGTTCCCAAGAAGAGA
>NW_025800518.1:599-1188 GCF_021613505.1 Equus quagga | reverse complement strand
TAAGAACTATAGAGTCTGAGGTTTTATCATACTTGTAAGCTAAAAATTGTCCTGCCACAGGTTCATAGATGCTGGCAGAAGACATAGGGTTTCTGAGTCAGAGACAAAGGACTTTGTTACTCACAGCTCAGTAGGCAGCATGAGCTTCAATTTTTGCCTCGGTTCCCCTTGTGCACTATGATGGACAGACTAAGGTGCCCCTTTCCATGCACAATGATTCCCATCTGCTGGTGTCCATGCTTTTGTGTAATCCCCTCCTCTTGAGTGTGGGAGGGATCTATGACTTTCTTTTAACCAATAGAATATAGTAAATGTGGTAGAATAGCCCTTTTATGGTTAGGTTACATGGGCTATGGTTATGATTCATAAAAAAATTGAGAAGTTTCTCTGCTTTTCTAGGAGTTCTGAAATTGATTGCTTGGAGAAGTGTTGAAAAGAAAAGGAACACCTCAAAATCAGATGCAATGTTGTCATGTGATTCTGGAGAGTTTCAGGGGTTGAAGAGAAATAAAGAAGATAATCCAGAAGGAAGTCACTTTTACTTTTCCCCAGGTCCAGCAAGAGGCTTCCTATAGCCCAAGGAAGGAAA
>NW_025800518.1:0-589 GCF_021613505.1 Equus quagga | reverse complement strand
TAAGAACTATAGAGTCTGAGGTTTTATCATACTTGTAAGCTAAAAATTGTCCTGCCACAGGTTCATAGATGCTGGCAGAAGACATAGGGTTTCTGAGTCAGAGACAAAGGACTTTGTTACTCACAGCTCAGTAGGCAGCATGAGCTTCAATTTTTGCCTCGGTTCCCCTTGTGCACTATGATGGACAGACTAAGGTGCCCCTTTCCATGCACAATGATTCCCATCTGCTGGTGTCCATGCTTTTGTGTAATCCCCTCCTCTTGAGTGTGGGAGGGATCTATGACTTTCTTTTAACCAATAGAATATAGTAAATGTGGTAGAATAGCCCTTTTATGGTTAGGTTACATGGGCTATGGTTATGATTCATAAAAAAATTGAGAAGTTTCTCTGCTTTTCTAGGAGTTCTGAAATTGATTGCTTGGAGAAGTGTTGAAAAGAAAAGGAACACCTCAAAATCAGATGCAATGTTGTCATGTGATTCTGGAGAGTTTCAGGGGTTGAAGAGAAATAAAGAAGATAATCCAGAAGGAAGTCACTTTTACTTTTCCCCAGGTCCAGCAAGAGGCTTCCTATAGCCCAAGGAAGGAAA
>NW_025800517.1:599-1540 GCF_021613505.1 Equus quagga | reverse complement strand
TCCAAATTCTAGGTTGTCCAGGCAACCACCTTATGGACATAATGTTTCTGAGACAAATTAGAGAAATCTGATGAATTCCTGTCTCCAGGTAAGATATTTTTATGTCTCTTTTCTAAATTTGGGAAGGCTGGAACTTGACCCTGGATCCATGATCCTTCTAGTAGATTACATCTAGATACTGCTTTACTTTATTTCTGTAGGGTTTGTAAGTTGTTTGATTTACACCCTATGCTCTGGCATGTTTATTTTTCGTTAAATATAAGTGTAATGTTCTAATTTTCAGCCAAATTCCTCACATATGCTGTCAAAACACATAGTCAATAATCTTCTACGGCCAGAGATGGGAGAGAATTTCACTGGTGCCAAACTGAGCATTCTAGCTTTGGATGTCAGCCTTCACTTTGGATTGGTGATTCCCAGAGGGAATGAAAAAATCCAAAAAGGCGTGCTGATTTGGGGCATAAAGGATTTGAGGCTGAAAGAGATTAGAGAAGATGAACTTCCAAGGACTGTGAATCTCCTCCAAATGCTTCATGATGCTACAGAAAGTAGACCATTGCAAATAGATTATGGGGAATACTATGAAGAGAATGTGTTCCGTGCTAAACAGATGAACCAAGGGAAAATGTTACCGTCTATGATGTTATGAGTAATTACATTCACGAATAATCACAGCAGGCCATCTTCTTCCCACGTTCAGGAAAAATATGGGTCCACAAGTAAAATTCAGGGCCAGCCATGTGTTCAGGTGTGTAAGTGCCCACATTCCTATTCGGTGGCTTGGGATTCATGGATTCGCATCACTGGTGCTGATCAGATTAGTAACATTGGGAACGATAGATTTAATGGTATGGTGTGTACAGAGATCACAAAGAAGTCGAAATTGTGAGCATGCATTAGAGATAGGAACTAGGAAAAAAACATGAAAATATTGCAATCTA
>NW_025800517.1:0-499 GCF_021613505.1 Equus quagga | reverse complement strand
GTAGAATTGGCGGACTGCATGAGATGACACGATCATTGCACATGAGACGGTTGAGTGGGCAACTTCAACTTTGGGTGGACTCCAGGACTTTCACTGGGGAAAGTCTACACATTCGGCCATATTCACAAAATGTAACAGATAAAACCCAGGACAAACTTAAAGTAAAGAAACCATGTCTAGAGAGAATGTAGTAGACATTTAAAAGTTCAAGGATAAAGTGAGAAACCCACAAGAAATCCAGAAAATGGAAAACTATTCAAGCTGGAAAGGGAGAGTAGTCATGTGCATAGAAGATGCTGGGACAACTTAGAAGTTTGAGGGAGTTTATGACATCACAGTGAAGATGTCACCCAAGATGGCCTCATGGTTATAGTCTGAGGATTGTCCTAGGCTACGATACTCAAGTTAGAGATACCCAGAAGAGAATTTAAAAACAGAAACCAGGCACTGACACTTGAAGAGAGAGAATACACACTGATTAAAGGGGTAAGAAAGAAGT
>NW_025800516.1:820-15634 GCF_021613505.1 Equus quagga | reverse complement strand
TTCTGATGGCCAAGTCTCCTCGTGCTGGGAGAGGGCTTAGTTCTCGCTCTCCCTGAGACTCTGCTCCTCCCTGGAAATGGGCTTGGGAGGCCTCATAGAAGGACTGTCCCATGGGATCCAGCACACACCTGGTACTCTGGAGATGAGACAAATTAGGGCAGTGAAGGAATTGGGGTTCGGGTCTCGGGTGCTGAGCTTATGGTGCAAAGAGCACTGGATTGGGAGTCTGGAGTCCTGTGTTCTCCGAGCTCTGCTGCTCACAGACTGTGCAACTTTGGACGAGTCCTTCCCTCGGTGGCCCGCATCCCTGCGCCCTGCTCTCACCCACTGTGCTTCCTTCCCTCCAGGAGGGTGGACGTGCTCCTCATGACTCCCTGGTTTGCTCCCATCATCTGGGACGGGACCTATGACTCTGCCATCCTGGACGCGCAATTCAGAAACACCACCATCGGGCTGACCGTGTTTGCCATTAAAAAGTAAGTAAGGTCCGGGCAGCTGGGCTGGGCAAGGGTGCTTGCCCAGGAAAACCAGGGAGCCGACCTGTGGTGTAGGGGGCGCTCCTCACCCAGGGTCTCTCATTTCCAGGATGAAGAGTTTGGCTCATGGGGTCGGGAGTGATGCAGAGGCCTCAGTGACTTTGTGTGTAGGAGAACTTGGTGGGATCTGAGGGGGCTGCTAGGCAGAACCCTGCTCAAAATAGCAGCCCCACCACTCAGAGTCATCTGCTCCAGAGGTCGCCGTATCAACCTCTTGGAGATGTGCTGCTGACATGGACCACTCACGCTTGCCAGCCGCTCTGCTAGGAGCTTAACCCCAGCAGGGCCCAGGCGTGGGTGCCCTGGTACCCCAATCTGTTACCCAGGGAGGCCAGCTGAGGCTTAGCTTCTTAGTTAGCCGAAGAAAGTATACTATGTGGCAAAGCTGGCTCTGAATTTCCAAGTTGCATTTCTGGCTTTGGGGTCTTGCTTGTTTGTTTCGAAAACTGGTTCGAATTTTACCATCCGTTTCCCACTGTGTGTCTTGGACACCTTTGCACGTTGGCGCATGCAGGCCTTCCTCATTCTTTTGAAGGGCTGCCCGCTGTTTTACTCCATAGATGCTTCATTCTGCGCTGGAGCTAAGCATTCTTTGAAAGTTGCCTAAGGTGGCGCCATTACAATAATGTTTGATCAGGGAACTTCTCAAACGAGCAGCAAAGTTGCAAGAATTTTACAGTGAATGCGTGCATGCCCACCACTGAGAGTCCACCATTAACATTGTTATTTTTTTTTCTCATTTTCTCCTCAGTTTTATTGAGATATAATTGACATGAAACATTGTATAAGTTTAAAGGGTATAACATAATGGTTTGACATATGTATATATTATGCAACGATTAGCCCAACACGTTTAGTTAATATCTATCATGTCCCATAGTTACAGATTTTTTTTCTTGTGATGAGAACTTTTAAGATCTACTCTTAGCAACTTTCAAATATACAATACAGTACTGTTAACTAGAGTCGCTGTCCATGAGCAAAGATAAAATGTGGAAAGAGAGGCTTTATCAAAGGTTTGCAAACCAGGCTCATAAGTTGATTGGTGAGCCCCTCTCGGGTCTTGGGGTGGCTGGGCTTATAAAGGCAAAACCCACCAGGTTTCCAAGGCTGCTGAGTCCAGTTTCTGATTGGTTGAACTTTTCTCCAGTTATAGTGTATCTTGGGCCCAGGGCTTTCCAAATGCCATAACCGCAGGGAAAATTTCACTGTTCTCTGGCAGTCTGGCAACAGTCAAGGGTGAAATGTAATTTTCTATTCCTGGCCATAGTTCAGTCTTGAGCTGGTCATGGTGACCATCATGTCGCCTCTGGCCTTGTTCTTATCTCTTTCTTTGATCATCGCCATGCTGCACGTTTCATCCCCAGGGCTTATTTGTCTTGTCACTGGAAGTTTGTACCTTTTGTCCACCTTCACCCACTTCCCCTCCCACCCTCCACCTTGGGTAGCCCCCGTTCTACTCTGTTCCCCTGAATCTGACGTTTTTAGAGTCCACATGTAAGTGAGATCAGACAGTATTTGTCTTTCTGTCTGACCTATTTCACTTTGCATAATGTCCTCCCGGTCATCCATGTTGCTGCAAATGGCAGAGTTTCCTTCTTTTTTGTGGCTGAATAATATCATACACTATATAAATATATGTCACATTTTCTTTATTCACTCATCTGGCAGTGGACATTTAGGTTGTTTTCATGTCTTGGCTATTGTGAGTAATGCTGCAGTGAACATGGGAGTGCGGCTGTCTCTTCAAGAGAGTGATTTCCTGTCCTTTGGATATATGCCCAGAAGTGGGATTGCTGTATCGTATGGTAATACTGTTGTCAATATTTTGAGGAGCCTCCCTACTGTTTTCCGTAGTGGCTGCACCAGTTTGCATTCCCACTAACGGTGCCTAGGAGTTCCTTTTCTCCACGTCCTCGGCAGGACTTTCCATCTCTTAACTTTTGGGTAATAGCCATTCTAACAGGTGTGAGGAGACATCTCCTTGTGGTCTCGATTTGCTTTTCTCTGATGATTAGTGATGCTGAGCACCTTTTCATGTTCCCGTTGGCGGTTTGAATATCTTCTTTGGAAAAATGCCTATTCAGGTCCTTTCCCCGTTTTGAAACTGAATTATTTGGGCTTTTTCACTGTTGAGTTGCGTAAGTTCTTTATATATTTTAGATATTAACCTCTTATCAGGCAAGCAGTTTGCAAATATTTTCTCTCATTCTCCCTTTTCATTTTGTTAATGGTTTCTTTTGTGTGTGTGTGTGTGCGTGAGGAAAATTGACCCTGAGCTGATGCCTGTGCCAATTTTCCTCCATTTTTTGTATGCGGGTGCCACCACAGCATGGCTTGATGAGTGGTGTGTAGGTCTGCACCCAGGATCCGACCCGTGAACCCGGGGCTGCTGAAGCAGAACACGCAAACTTAACCACTATGCCAGCGGGCTAGCTGTGTTGATGGTTTCTTTTGCTGTGTAGAAGCTTTTAGTTTGACATAGCCACACTGATTGATTTGCTTTTGTTGCCTGTGCTTGTGGTGTCATTGCCAAGACCCAAGTCAAGAGGTTTTTTCCCTGTGTTTTCTACTAGGAGTTTTATGGTTTCAGGTCTCACATTTGAGTCTTTAATCCATTTTGAGTTAATTTTTGTGAATGGTGTAGGATAGGGGTCTAGTTTCATTCTTTTACATGTGAATATCCAGTTTTCCCAGAACGCTTTATTGAAGAGACTGTCTTTCCTCCATCGAGTCTTCTTGGCTCCCTTATCAAATACTAGTTGATTGTATATGCGTGGGTTTACTTCTGGGCTCTCAATTCCATTGGTCTACATGTCTGTTTTTATGCCAGTACCATACTCTTCTGATTACTGTAGCTTTGTAGTATAGTTTGAAATCAGGAAGTGTGATGCCTCCAGCTTTGTTCTTCTTTCTCAGGATTGCTTTTGCTATTTGGGGTCTTTTGTGTCCAAACAAATTTTAGGGTTGTTTTTTTCTATTTCTGTAAAAAATGCCATTGGAATTTTGATAGGGATTGCATTGAATCCATAGATGGTTTCGGGTAGTATGGACATTTTAACAATATTAATTCTTCCAATCCATGAACACAAGATATCTTTCCATTTATTTGCATCTTTTTCTTTCCTCCCCAAAGCCCCAGGGCATGGTTGTATATCCTAGTTGTAAGTCCCTCTGGTTCTTCTACGAGAGCTGCTGCCACAGCACGGCAACTGACAGATGGTGGCGTGGTTCGCAACTGGGAAATGAACCCTGGCTGCTGAAGCCATGAGAGTGCCGAACTTTAACCACTATGCCATCAGGGCTGGCTCTATTTGTGTCTTCTTTAATTGCTCTTATCAATGTCTTACAGTTTTCAGTGTACAGATTTTTCACCTCCTTGGTTAGATTTACTCCTATGTGTTTTATTGTCTTTGATGCTATTGTAAATGGGATTGTCTTCTTAACTTCTTTCTCAGGTAATTCATCATTTTTGTTGTTAGTGCTGTCGAGTCAATTCCTACTCCTAGCAACCCTCTGGACAGCAGAGTGGAACCCTGCCCAGGATTTTTGCACTATCCTCTAAGCTTCTGGGCTATATCAGATAATGCTCTGCTGCTATTTATAGGATTTTCGCCAGTTTTTGGAAGTAGGTGGCCAGGTCCTTCTTCCTAGTCTGTCTTAGTCTGGAAGCTCCACTGAAACCTGTCCACCATGGGTGGCCCTGCTGGTATTTGAAATACCAGTGGCATAGCTTTCAGCATCACAGCAACAAGCAGCTGCCACAGTACGACAGCCAACAGACAGGTGGTGTGGGTCTCTGACCAGGAAACGGCCCCGGGCTGTGAAGGTGAGAGCATCGAATCTTAACCACTAGCCCACCAGGGCTGGCTGATTCCTTGTTAGTGTGCAGAAACACTGCTGATTTTTGTATGTTGATTTTGTATCCTGCAACTTAACTGAATTTGCTGATTAGCTCTGACTGTTTTATGGTGCAGTCTTTAGCATTTTTTCTCTATAAAATCACCTCATCTGCAAACAAAGACAATTTTTTTATTTCTTCCTTTCCGATTTGGATGCCTTTTCTTTCTTTTGCTTTGTTCTTTTTGCCTGATTGCTCTGGCTAGGACCCATCCAGTACGATGTTAAATAGTTCGTTCTTTTTTCTCAGGACTCCTCTGGCTATTCAGGGTCTTTTGTTGTTCCAATAGAAATTTTAGGATTCTTTGTTCTATTTCTGTGAAAGATGTCATTGGAACTTTGATAGGGATTGCAATGAATCTGTAGATTGCTTTAGGAACTATGGACATTTTAGCTATGTTAATTCTTCCAAGCCAAGAGCACGAAATATCTTTCCATTTCTTTGTGTCTTCTTCAATTTCTTTCAACAATATTTTATAGTTTTCAGTGTACAGGTCTTTCACTTCTTTGGTTGAATTTATTCCTAAGCATTTTATTCTTTTTGTTGCAATTGTAAATGGGATTTTATTCTTAATTTCTCTTTCTGCTGCTTCATTCTTAGTATATAGAAACCCAACTGATTTTTGTATGTTGATTTTGTATCCTGCAACTTTACTGTATTCATTTACTATTTCTAAAATATTTTGGTGGATTCTTTAGGGTTTTCTCTATATAAAGTCATGTCATCTGCAAATAGTGACAGTTTCACTTCTTCCTTTCCAATTTGGATCCCTTTTATTTCTTTTTCTTGCCTGATTGCTCTGGCTAGGACTTCCAATACTATGTTAAATAAGAGTGGTAAAAGTGAGCATCCTTGTCTGGTTTCTGTTCTCAGAGGGGTAGATTTCAGTTTTTCTCTATTGAGTATGATGTTGGCCGTGGGTTTGTCATATGTGGTCTTTATCATGTTGAGGGACTTTCCTTCTATACCCATTTTATTCAGAGTTTTTATCATAAATGGATGTTGTATCTTGAAAATGGTGTCTCTGCCTCTATTGAGATGATCATGTGATTTTTATTCTTCATTCTGTTAATGTGGGATTTCACATTGATTGATTTGTGGATCTTAAACCCTCCCTGAATCCCTGCAATAAATCTCACTTGATCATGGTGTATGATCTTTTTAATGTATTGTTATATTTGATTTGCTAGTATTTTTTTTTTTTTGAGGATTTTTGCATTGATGTTCATCAGTGATATTGGCCTGTAATTTTATTTTTTTGTGTTTTCCTTGTCTGGTTTTGGTGTGAGGGTGATGTTGGCCTCATGGAATGAGTTAGGAAACTTCCCCTCCTCTTCAATTTTTTGGAAGATTTTGAGAAGGGTGGGTGTTAAGTCTTCCTTGAATGTTGTGTAGAATTCACCAGGGAAACTAGCTGGTCCTGGACTTTTTTTGGGCGGAGGTTTTTGATTACTGTTTCGATCTCCTTACTGGTGATTGATCTATTCAAATTCTCCATTTCTTCTTGATTCAGTTTTGGAAGCTTGTATGATTCTAAGAATTTACCCATTTCTTCCAGATTGTCCAATTTGTTGACCCAGAGTTTTTCATAGTGTTCTCTTATAATCTTTTGTATTTCTGAAGTGTCTATTGTAATTTCTCCTCTTTCATTTCTGATTTTATTTATTTGAGCCTTCTCTCTTTTTTTCTTGGTGAGTCTAGCTAAAGGATGTCAATTCTGTTTATCTTTTCAAAGAACCAGCTCTTCATTTCATTTATTTTTTTTCTACATTTTTTTAGTCAGTATTTCATTTATTTCTGCTCTGATTTTTATTATTTCCTTCCTTCTACTGATTTTGGGCTGTGCTTGTTCTTTCTCTGGCTCCTTTAGGTACACTGTTAAGTTGTTTATTTGAGATTTTTCTTGTTTGTTGAAGTAGGCCTGCTACCTCAACAGTTTATTGCTATAAACTTCCCTCTTAGAACTGCTTTTGCTGTATTTCGTAAATTTTGGCATGTCATATTTTCATTTTCATTTGTCCCCAGGTATTTTTTAATTTCTCCTTTGATTTCATCATTGACCCAATCGTTGTTCAGTAGCATCTTATTTAATCTCCACATATTTGTGGCTTTTCCAATTTTCTTCCTGTGGTTGATTTCTAGTTTCATACCATTGGGGTCAGAAAAGATGCTTAGTATTATTTCAATCTTCTTAAATTTATTGAGACTTGTTTTGTGGCCTAATATGTGATCCATCCTGGAGAATGTTCCATGTGCATTTGAAAAGAACATGTATTCTGTGGTTTTTGGATGGAATGTCCTGTATGTATCTACTAGGTGCATCAGGTCTAATGTGCTATTTAAGGCCAATGTTTCCTATTGATCTTCTGTTTGCATGATCTATCCATTGGTGTAAGTGGCATGTTAAAGTCCCTTGCTATTATCATGTTACTGTCTATTCCTCCTTTTATGTCTGTTACTTATTGCTTTATATACTTAGGTGCTCCTATGTTGGTTGCATAGATATTTACAAGTGTTATATCCTCTTGTTCTGTTTATTGTTATGTAGTGTCCTTCTTTGTCTCTTGTTATAGTTTTTATTTTAAGGTCTATTTTGTCTGATGTAAGTATCACTACCCCAGCTTTATTTTCACTGCCATTTGCACGGAGTATCTTTTTCCATCCCTTCACTTTCAGTTTGTGAGTGTCTTTAGGTCTGAAGTGTGTCTCTTGTATGCAGCACATATATGGGTCTTGTTTTTTAAAGCCAACCTATGTCTTTTGGCTGGAGCATTTAGCCCATTGATATTTAAAGTAGCTATTGATAAATATGTGCTTATTGCCATTTTGTCACTTTTTTTCTGGGTGTTTTAGTAGTTCTTCTCTGTTCCTTTCTTCTTCTCTTGCTCTCTTCCCTGGTGGTTTGATGGCTTTCTTTAGTATTATGTTTGGGTTCCTTTCTCTTAATTTTTTGTGTATTTATTATAGGTTTCTGGTTTGTGATTGTGCTGAGGTTCATGTATAATAACCTATGTATATAGCAATCTATATTAAAAGTTGATAGTCTCTTAAGTTTGACCTCTTGTTAAAAGCTCTACTCTTTTGCTCCCTTCCTCCCACATTTATGTTTCTGATATCATATTTAGCCTCATTTTTGTGTGTGTGTATCCATTACCCTCTCATCATAGAAACAGATAATTCTAGTCCTTTTGTCTTTTGATCTTCATATTAGCTTCATAGTGGTTGATGTGCTACCTTTACTGTATATTTGCCTTTACCAGTGATTTTATTGTTTTTTTGGGGGGGATAATTTTCTTATTCCTATTTGTGATGTTTTCTTTTCCCCTTAAATCAGTCCCTCTAGCATTTCTTGTAAGACTGGTTTATTGGTGATAAGCTCCTTTAGTTTTGCTTGATTGGAAAATTCTTTATCTCTCCTTCCATCCTGAATGATAACCTTGCTGTCTACAGCCTTGGCTGTAGGTTTTTTCCTTTCAGCACTTTAAATATGACATACCACTCCCTTCTAGCCTGTAATGTTTCTGCTGAGAAGTCAGCTGGAAGGCGTATGGAGTTGCCTCTGTAAGTAACTTGTTGCCTTTCTCTTGCAGCTTTTAGGATTCTCTCTTTATCTTTAATTCTTGACATTTTTATTATAATGTGTCTTGCTGTGGACCTCTTCGGATTTATCTTGTTTGGTGCTTTCTGTGCTCTCTGTACCTGAATGTCTGTTTCCTTTCTTAGGTTAGGAAAGTTTTCAGCTATTTTTTCTTTGATTAGATTCTCTGCCCCTTTGCCTCTCTCTTCTTCTGGGCCCCCTATAATATGGATGTTAGTGTGTTTGATGTTGTCCCAGAGGTCCCTTGGACTGTCCTCATTCTCTTTAATTCTTTTTTCTTTTGTCTGTTCAGCTTGGGTGATTTCCTCTAGTCTTTTGTCCAGCTCACTGAGCTGTTCTTCTGTATCACCTGCTCTGTAATGAGTCCCTCTAGTGAATTTTTCATTTCTATTATTGTATTCCTCATTTGTGATTGGTTCTTTTTTATATTTTCCAATTCTTTGTTGAAGTTCTCACTGAGTTCATTCATTCTTCTCCCAAGATCAGTGAGCATCCTTATGACTCTTAGTTTGTACTCCTTATCAGGTAGATTGTTTATCTCTGTTTTTTTTATCTCTTTTTCTGAGGATTTGTCCTTTTCCCTTATTTGGAGCATAGTCTTTTGTCTCCTCATTTTGCCTCTTTCTCTGTGCTTATATCTGTGTATTACGTAGGTCAGCTACATCTCCCAATCTTGGAGAGATGGCCTTATCAGGCCCAGCAATATAGTCCTCTCTCATCACCAGTTCCAAATGTTCCAAGAGTGTCCCCTGTGTGGACTGCATGTGTCCTTCTGTTGTGGTGGGTTTGGTCTTCCTGCAGGTGCATGGGGAGGCTAGGCTATCCCCCTGGCCAGCTAGTTGTCATGCTCAGCTGTGTGCAGCTGCTATGGAGCCTTCAGTCACTTTATTGGGCATGGGGAGCCCAAGCACGGTTGGCAGCAAGGTCTAATAGCACATTCCTGCTGCAATTTTTCTGTTAAGTAAGTAGGCCCCCAGAGTGGCTGGTTGCTAGGTCAGGGGCTTATAATTACTGTAGGCCTCCAGCCTGCAGGCTGTCGTCAGCTCTCTCAGGACTGCAGCTGCCCCAGGTGTGGCAGTATATAATTGTTTCAGGCATTGGAAGGTGGAGCCAATGCCCTATGTGGCTTTTTGAGAAGCACATCTGCTGTAGCTGACAAGCCCCACCACCGTCAGGTCCACACACCTTTTCAACACAGCCCTGCTCCATGCACACACCCTAACCCACTGAAGCGGACCCACTCACCCCCCTGCAGAGACCCCACATACTCTTCCAATGTAGGCCCGCCCCTTGCACATGCCCTCCCTTGCAGAGGCAGACCCCCTCACCCCACTGCAGAGGACCCACATACCCTGCCTATGTGGACCCACAAGTTGCCCGAGGCCCTGCTGTTGGGTGGGGCCAGTCCCTAGGGTGGGCTGCCTGCCCCAGCTGAGCTGGATTAGCTCAGTGCTGTAATGCGTGGAGCAGACCCTTGCACTAACAGACCAGGGGAAAAACTCCCATGGCATCTGCCAGTGTCTGCGTCAGCCCGCCTGTACTAGGTCACAATAATGGCTGCCACCAACGTCTCAGTCCCTGGGGAGGTGATCCCAGCCTGGGGAGGTCTCACCTTTTGCCATGATGCAGCCAGAGCCTATCAAGTGAGTCTCTTTTCACCAAAGGACTGTGCACCTTTCTTTCTGGTGATTTTAGGTTGCTTTCTGAAATGGGTGAATTTGTGTTTGGGCACATTAAGAGCAGGCTTTTCTTTCCTGTATGTCCGACAGCTTTTCTGGGGGTATTTCCCACTGTTAGTAGCCAGCAAAGCCAGATGTTATGACACTCATCTTGGTTGTGCTGAGTCCAAAAGCTGCTTATTGTGACAAAGCTCTCTTGCTCAGATCCCCAACTCCTCCAGGGAAAGCTTCGTACCTTAAGATTTCTCCTGGACGTGAAATGCTGTGGCTACAATGTGACTTTTTTCTCTCCAGAAAGGACTTTCTACCTCTTCCACCTCAGTCAGCACTGTCCCTTGTTGTGGGGGTTCTTCTTATCCAGTTTTCAGTTCTCTATCGGGGTGATTGTTCCAAGAGTAGTTGTAAGTTTGTTGCGTCTGTGGGAGGAGGTGAGTTCAGAGTCCGTCTACACTGCCATCTTCCCACCAACCTAGGAATGTGTTTTGAATTTCCATAATTTCCACATGTGAATTTTCCTGCTCTCCTCCTGTTATTGATTTCCAGTTCCATACTATAGGGTCATAAAAGATACTTGGTATGATTTCAGTCTTTCTAAATTTGCTAAGACTTGTTTTGTTGTTTAACACATACTCTATCCTAGAAAATACCCCATGTGCACTTGAGAAGAATGTGTATTCTGCTGCTGTTGGGTGGAATGTTCTGTAGAGTCTGTTAGGTCCATTTGGTCTAGACTGTTGTTCAAATCTCCTGTTTCCTTGTTGATTCTCTGTCTGGATGATCTATCAATTTTTGAGAGTGGGCTATTACTGTCCCCAAATAATACTGGATTACTATTAATTTCTTCTTTTAGTTCTGTTAGTATTTGCTTTCAATATTTAGGTGCTCCGATGTTGGGTGCATATATGTTTAAAATTGTTATGTCTTCTTGATGGATTGATCCCTTTTGACCATTTTTAGCTTAAAGTCTGTTTTATCTGATATAATACAGCTATTTCTGCTTTCTTTTGGTTACCAGTTTCTTGGAATATCATTTTCCATCCCTTCACTCTCAGTCTATGTGTGTCTTGAAAGCTAAAGTGAGTCTTTTATAGGAAGCAGATTGTCGGACCTTTTTTTAAAATCCATTCAGCCATTGTATGCCTTTTGATTGGAGAACTGAATCCATTTGTGTTTAAAGTGATTATTGATATGCAAGCACTCACTATCACCATTTTAATTGTTTAATTTAATTTTATGAATTTTTTTCTGACTGCTCTGTAGATCCTTTGCTCCTTGCTTTTTATTTTACTGTCTTCTGTTGTGACTTGATGACTTTTTGTAGTGGTAGCTTTGACTCCTTTATCATAATCTTTTCTATATTTCCTACAGGTGTTTTCTTTATGGTTACTATGAGAGTTACATAAAATATCTTATATTTATAACAACCTATTTTAAGCTGATAACAACTTTGATAGCATACATAAAGTTTATAATTTTACTTCTTTCTCTCTCACATTTTAGGTTACTCATGTTAAAATTCACGTATTTTTTATACTTGTATCCACTAACAAATTATTGTAGTTATGGTTATTTTTAATGTGTTTTGTTTTTTAAAAAATTTTAAACTAGAGTTGTAAGTGAATTATGCACCACGATTACAATACTAGAGAATCTGACTTTGACTAAATATTTACCATTACCAGTGAATTTTACACATATATTCATGACATTAATTAGCATCTTTTTTTTCTACTTGAAGAATGGGATGCCCTTAGCATTTCTTGTAAGACAGGTCTAGTGGTGATGAACTCCCTCAGCTTTTGTTTATTCAGAAAAGTATTTTATCTCTTTGTCATTTCTGAAGGATAGCTCTGCTGGGTATAGTATTCTTGGTTGACAGCTTTTTCTTTCAATATTTTGAATATAGCATCTCTTTCTTTCCTGGCCTGCAAAGTTTCTGTTCAGAAATCTGCCCCTCGTCTTATGGGGGCTCCCTTGTATGTGACAAATCACTGCTCTTTCTGCTTTCAAAATTCTCTCTGTCTTTGACTTTTGACAATTTAATTATAATGTATCTGGGTGTGGCCCTTCTCAGGTTCAAGCTATTTGGAGTCCTTTGGGCCTCATGGAACTGGATGTCCATTTCTGTCCCCAAGTTTAGGAAGTTTTCAGCAATTATTGCTTGAAATGCACTTCCTATCCCTTTCTCTTTCTCCTCTCCTTCTAGGATTCCCATAATGCATATATTGTTTCTCCTCTCCTTCTAGGATTCCCATAATGCATATATTCCCATAATGCATATATTGTTTTTCTTCTTTCCAGGTAAAATGGATACACAATGAAGCACACGTATTTTAATTGTGTTTTTACTGACTTTTGACAAATGCATATAGCTGTGTGACCAAATCCTTATCTACTTGTATAACATTACCATCACTCCCAGAAAGTTCCCTCATGCTCCTTCCCAGTCAACCTCTGTCCCTACTCCCTCACCAGCAACTACTGCTCTGACTTTTTCACTATAAGATTATTTTTCCTACTGGATTCCTACTGGAATCATAAAGTATGTACTCTTTTGTGTTGCCATCTCTCATTAAGAATAATTATTTTGAGACTCATCGACAATTTTGCATGGATCAACAGCTTTTTCTTTTATGTTGCTGAATAGCCTTCCATCATATGGACATAATAAGTTGGTTTATCCATTTTCCTTTTGATGAACACCTGGGCTATTTCCAGGTTTTGGCTATTATAAGTCAATATGAATGTTGTTGGATAAATCTTTTGTGGACATATGGTATAATTTTTCTTGATTGAACATCTAGGAGTAGAATTGCTCAGTCCTAGGTTACATATATATTCAGTTTTATTTAAAAAAAAAAAGAAACACCACCTCCAGACCTTATCCCAAATTGATTGTAGCATGTTCTGTTCCCACCCACAATATATGGAAATTCTGGTTGCTCCACACGCTTGCCAGCGTTTGGTGATGTGAATTGCCTGTAAGCTTTTATACTGGGGTCTTTGTACAGACCTGTGAGTAGGTTTGTGTGGTAGATGCCTGGAAGAAGAATTGCGGGGAGAGTATACACCTTTAAAGTATTGATAGATTTTCTCATTTCCTCTGAAACGGTTTGAAAATTGATATTTTCATTAGTGGCATACAAAATACCTCCCCCTTGGGGCTGGCCCCATGGCCAAGTGGTTAAGTTTGCACACTCCACTTTGGCGGCCCAGGGTTTCACTGGTTCGGATCCTAGGCACAGACATGGCATCACTCATTAGGCCCTGCTGAGGTGGCATCCCACATGCCACAACTAGAAGGGCCCACAGCTAAAATGTACAACTATGTACTGGGGGGATGTGGGGAGAAAAAGCAGGAAAAAAAGAAGATTGGCAACAGTTGTTAGCTCAGGTGCCAATCTTAAAAAAAAATTACCTCCCCATATTCTCAACCATACTGAATTACTTGCTTAATCTTTTTTGTCAAAACAGCTTTACTAAACACCTATTACATGTGGACCATAAGGATAAGGCAGGGGAAAAAACAGATAAATCCTTTGCTCTCTTGGAGCTATAGTCTAGTGGGAAAAGACAGGAGACCAAATAGGACACAAATACAGAACATGTCATATAGAGATATGGGCTCTGAAAAAATAACCAAGGCTAGGCAAGGGGATGGAGAATGATTTGTTTTCATATGTAATTGCTTATGTGTTTATTTGCTCTTTTTATTGAGTTATAATAAAATATATTATGGTTATAGTAGTATTATAGTTATAGTTCTCGTAAAATGTACACATTCAGGTGCACAGCCAGCTGGAGTTTTACATTTGCATGCATCTGTGTAGGCACCAGCAGGAAGAGCTATAGGGCGTGTCCAGTTCTGGGCATGAGTCAGAAGATGGAATGCCACTATAGGGGTAAACATCAAAGCTAACAGACTCCAAGCAGGGGGACGAGGAATTGCAAAAGGCCAGGAGGGGAATGTGTGGCATGTCAGGGACATTAAGGAGCTGGCCTGCCCAGAACAGAGGGTGGAGGAAAGAGGGGAAGGAGATGACGTCAGAGGCAGATCTTGTAGGTCCTAGTAGACCACTATAGCATCTTGAATCTGTTTTTTTTTTTTTTAAGGCAAGATGCTGTTGGAGGGTCCTGAGCTGAGAGATATCCATCATTTGGATATTATCTATTATTTGAATTTTTGCCAACCTATGGATGAATAAAATATCTTATGGTGGAGAACATTTGTTCAACGTCATGCAGTCTGAATGCCTCCACTTACTATTCAGTTGGAGTACAATGTCTTTAGTGAGTAGAATAACTTTTTTTTTTTTTGAGGAAGTTTAGCCCTGAGCTAACTGCTGCCAATCCTCCTCTTTTTGCTGATGAAGACTGGCCCTGAGCTAACATCTGTGCCCATCTTTCTCTACTTTATATGTGGGACACCTGCCACAGCATGGCTTGATAGGTGATGCATAGGGCCGTGCTTGGGATCTGAACTGGTGAACCCCAGGCCATTGCTTACGAACACAGCGTACAAACCTAACCACTACACCACCGGGCTGGCCCCACATCTCGACTGTTTTCGGGTGTACAGTTCAGCAGTGTTAAGTATTCATGTTATGCAACCATCACTACCATCCATCTCCAGAACTCTTTTGATCTTGCAAAACTGAAATTCTGTACCCATTAAACAATAACTCCCATTTCCTCCTCCCCAGCGTCTGGCAGCCACCATTCTACTTTCTGTCTCTATGAATTTGCCTGTTCTAGGTAACTCACACAAGTGGACTCATGTGGTATTTGACTTTTTGTGATTGGCTTTGTCAACTTAAAAAGCGAATTTTCCTGGTATTTTATCCTTGAAACAAGTTTATTCAGGAATACCCAAAAGAATTGCAATTCAGGAGGTGCATGCTATGGCCAATCATGGGCAAAGCCAGAAAACAAAGGAGAGAGCTGCTTTTATAGAGAGAAATGGGGAGAGGGAGGGGCTGTTCTAAAAGAAAGTCCATTGGGGAAAGTAACATATGAGGGCAGGAACAACTTCTCATTGGCTGAGCTGCAGCGATTCTGATTGGCTGGGCTGTGGCATTTCTGATTGGCTGAGTTGCAGCG